>NC_056751.1:426503751-426656251 GCF_019279795.1 Protopterus annectens
GTATAATATTTCCTATGGTTGAAGAGGTATGACCCAGTATTGCTACACGCTACCATTGGTAGTCACCTGTATCCATTTAGCTTTTTTTTTTTTGTTTTTTGTTGTTTGGGTACCTAGAAGACATGTACATTTTTTATTTTTTTCCTTCCACACATGCTATCAAGCCCTCTTCTTTTGGTTAGGACTCCAATCATTCCTCCACTATTTAGTCCCTAGTGTAAGGATGAGAGCCAACAGGAGGGGCTGCCACTCAGTCATCTATGTAGGTGTTCGTAAAAAAATTGCAAGGGCATTTCTACAGACCCCATCCTAACCCTTGGGTGGTTGACATAGGCACTTCCAACACTACAAGAAACTTCTACACCTACCCTGTGAGTATGCATGCTTACACACACACACACATATATATATATATATATATATATATATATATATATATATATATATATATATATATATATATATATATATATATATATATGAATAAGGGCTACTATTATAGATTTGGAGGAGTGAATCTCACATGCTCTGGTCTTCATGTTGTTCATTATCTGCAAGTCTGTGCTTTCTGGTGGCAGAGTGGAAGATTGACACCACCTCTCCTCCCCTTAAGGTGGATAAGCTAGTGTTTGCTGCTCACTTCCATCTTCCCCTATCTGGGTCCAACAGTATCTAAGCCTTCTACTTGAACTTGATTTATCTGAGTTGTAGTCAGGGCTTGATCCATTTACACCACAGAGCCTAGCTTACATTCAACAATTTTTTAATTAAATTCTATGTGCATCAGAATCCTATTACTTTCATAGGCTTGGTGAACACCCTCAAGACTTAATGGCCATTGAGTTTGGTGTACTTAATCCCATGTTAGAACTTGGGGTTGACTAACTAGTCATTCAGTTCCTTCTTGAAGGTATGAGCTTAGTTTAATTTAGAGGAAGACTTTATTCCATATGTATGAAAGTCCTTGAGATATGAAGTTATCACATTTCACATTAGAATTTTGATCAGTTTTGTGAGGTTGAGTATTAATTTCACTAGGGGGTTGTTTTAAGCAGTGGGTTTTAAAACATAAGGGACCCTTAAATGTTCTATGTCAGGCGTACGTTTCAGTTAAGAAGATGAGATACCAAAAAGAAAGGCAGAGTTGCTAGTCTTTAGCCATAAGATAAGCCTTGAAACCCTTTGATTTTCTTTGAGAGGAATTTTTGTACCTACTCCGTTCACACCAGAAAATAATTTAAATAGGTTAGAGAATAGAATAAATTATTCCATAATTGGTCAGCTGAGAGTAGTGTAAAGTGGGGGCAGTTACTTTTTTCAGCATGGCTGTCAGTATGGTTTGCAGACAATAGTAGTTATGTGGGTATCTAATTAAAGGTTGTTACCTTCAAGGACCCCAAGGTCGTCTACTCTTTTGTCAACTTTTGTTCATTGCCCATTAATGGTATATAAAATTATGTTTTTGCTAGATGCTAAAATTCTGTATTTTTTAATATTAAAGGCAAAGCAATTTCAACTGCACAATTCATCTGTAATGTTAAGTGCTGTTTAAGGAAGGTGATATCAGTGAGGTTAAAAATAATTTTTCAAAGTTTAAAGTTCTTTGCATATTTGGGTTCAACGGCAGTCTTTTCTGCCTTCTTAGAAAAACATGCCAAAAAGTTGTAACCCCAGGAGAAAATCTTAAGGGACTTTCTACTGATGATGAGGGATGGTGAGGATAGGAGTCATTCTTTTATTACCTATTGTGTATTGCCATGTAGCTCATTGTGGACCCAAGTTATTACAGCTTCATTTACCTTCTGGTCCTTGGGTAAACATGCAATTCTTTTGTGAGGTATAGTGTCAAATGTTTTAGCTAGCTTTAGATAAACTGCATGGTTAGGTTAATCTTCATTCAGAGTAGCAGTCATACACACTCAAACTTATTGGTTAAACATGCAAGGTGTTCTTCTGACAAGCCTGTGCCGGGTAAGCTTGTGGAGAAAGTGTTTTCACCACATTTGTCTTAATAAGTTTCATAATTCTCTCTAATGCCATGCACAATATGCTTATAAGATTTATAGGTCTGTAGTTACTGTGATCTTTTGAAGGTTTTACCTTGAGAATTGGGACCACAGTAGCCTGCTTCCAAATATCAGGGGACAGTCATTTTTAAAGCTTTGTTAAGGATATGTATACGGGAGTATACAGGGATGTATTATTTGTATAAATTTGGCTTCCTGATATTTGATCTCATCACACTAGTATTTCTTACTTCACTGATTGCAGAGGAGATAATTTTGCAGCAGTTGTGGGTGTGTATGACCTGAACTGCCATCTGTACCTCTGTTAAGCATTATAACTTTGGTTTTTATTCCAGGTTTGGGTTGTTGCACCAGTTTCATCTTTCCATATGGTACAAGAGCTTAATATTTGATCTGATGTTGTCAGTTTACATTTTATCCTCACATGTGGGTTCAGATCCAAGCCCTTGTATCCGACTCTGCCGTTGTATTATCTCATAGCAACCAAAAAGCTTTCAAGCACCCTATCTTACCCATAATGCCTCTCTCCCTATCACCTCCATTCTCGTTTGCTGCTTTGCGAGAATGTGGTCATTCCTGACAGCTGTCGAGCAGTAAAGTTTTTTTCTGTATTGTATATTACCTTTCCTTCATAATTTTATAAAATCTTTGGCACTTTGTCCTTTTACAAGCTGTTATTCCTCTTTTCCGACTCTTCTCTGCGTTTTACTTAATTTTTGTACAGTAAAACTTTCCTCACTCCCTTCACTATTGTTATATTCTAAATAAAAAAAATAATTAATAATTAAAAAATTAGTAGTGTTTGTGTTTCTCCTTAATCGTTGAAAAGAAAATTTCTACTTGCCATCTCATTGTTGGTGTTGTGTTGTTTTTGTTTCTTGCCTTGATTAGCATGCTGTGCCCCTCATTTCAGAAGAAACAGACAAGCTGGCTTTAAAAAATGTTCAAAGTGTGGTCACAAAATTCCGATAAGTGACCTTCACAGTATGTGTGTTTACTGCCTTGATCCATCCCATCTCCCGGAGGACCGTGACATTTGCAAAGCATTTAATCACAGAGCTCTAGTGGAGCTTAAAAATAAATTGATTTTAAAAGGGATGTTGCCCTCCTCCTTTGGGGAGGCCATTTCTGGCACAGACAAAAAGAAATCTGAATCTTCCTTTAACTCTGGACGGTCCAGCCAAGCTTTCTTCCTGTCCTCCAGAGGCTCGAACAGAGGAAGGAAAAGGCTTTCGTCAGCTCCAAAGTTTTCAGTGGAGCTGACTCCAAAACTTGTAAAACACCCGGATCCAAATGTGGCTTCTTTGGATCCCACAACTTCAAGTACTTTTTCATCAGATCTGACAGCTTCAGATCTGAATCTCTCAGTAACTAAGGATAGGTCAGATCCATTGCTGTTAGATCCAATATGAAGTCCATTTAAGCCAATTTTGCCCAAGACTCTGTACTCCCCCTCAATAGATCCAGTACCAACCAGGGTTCCATCACCGTTCTTGGAGAGACCAAAGTCACTTGTTTGCTTCCTGGACTCACTCCACTAGACGCCTTACAGAAGATGATGTGGAGAGGATGGTCAGGAAGATCCTCTGGGCGCAAGGCATTGCAAGGCCCTCTACAGCTCCTACACCTAAGAATCAGGAGTTATGAATTTCATCATTCCCGCTTCATGAAAATTGACAGCATCAAATAAAATAGTTATGTACTCACCATATCCTTCCATCTGTGTTGCCCATTTTAATTTTTTCCTCAGAAACCCACCCACCATCCCCCTGACCCCTTCTGACTTCTGTATGTGCAAGTTGACTAGATTTCTTTATTGGCTATTATGAAAGACCTCCCTGGAAGTTTTGGAGTTGTTGGGTCCGATCTGCCTGATTCTGTTATTGCTGAAGTCAAGGATCCTGCCGTCCTCGGCACCAACTCCTGCTCTGAATTCCTCGGTCCAGTTGGAGCTGGGGAAATCTTGCGGTCGGATCTGAGATGGTGGGTTCGGCAATGAAGTCCCCCGCCCTCCTCATCTTGGAGTTTCAGCCCAGATCAATCTGTCCCCGACTTCAGCTTCAAAACTGCTGTCAGCTGAGATTGAGGGAGCCAAGACCAGAGGACACTGTCTTTCGGGTCAAGGTTCCTTCACTTCTCAGGGACAATCCGCTTTTGAGGCTCTGGAGAGAGCTGTGTCTGCTTTGCCAGTTCAGACAGAGTCTGCCCCATCATCCGCAGTCCTCTACCTTGCAGATCCTGCCCTACGTGCCTCAGCCAGACCTCCCACAGGGACCCCAGGTTCATAAGCCCCAGGCTACCCATCAGGGTTCCTCCTCCATCTCTAATACCTCCCTGGAATTCCTCACGGAGGAGGCTCCTCGGAAGAGGAGGTGAAAGAGGAAGCACCTGGACTCCATGGAATAGTCCATAACCGAAGACACAGACCTTGATGAAGGTGAGGGATCCCTTCAGTCACCCACTGACATTTCCTTCAGGGACATCCTTGAGCTCTTGAAGCAGAGGTGTGGCTGGAAGTCCAGCAATCCCCCGCATCTGAGGCGTCTGTGTACATGGTATTTTTTGGATCCTGCCCATCTACCTCCTTGGTGACCCACCCACTGATGAGCTCATCGAGTTGATCTCTCAGTGGACGTGGGATCTCTAGACTCCATTGAACCAACCCCCCGCAGACCAAATAAAATAATAGTACCTAAAGATGAGAAATTTTGGTCAAGAGGTGTTCCAGTGGATGCCATGGTTGCGACGGCAGACGCAAAGAAAGAACTTGCTGAGGAAAGTTCTACTATCCATCCCCCCTAATAAGGATTCTAGGATGATGGATAGATGTGGGAAGTGTGTGTTTTATTTATTGACCTTTGTCCTGAGGTTCCTGAATTATCTTTCTCATTTTACCAGACTGCAGAGGAATCTGATCAAGGAGCTGACAGATACCCTTTTAGGAGCCGTGTCTGAAGTGGTACAGGCTTCGGTTACCTCACAGCTGGCCACCCTACATTCCATTAGGCTCATTTCACATGCAGCTGATGGTGTGAGTAGAACTGCAGGTTCAGTTATTTATATGATGAGGTAGGCCTGGATGCGCTTGTGAGACTTCGCCGAGCCCTTTAAATCTTTGTTTGTCAATGTTCCATTTGACAGCACTTCCCTATGTGGCCCAAAGGTTGGAGATGCACTTTCCTGGTGCGAGAAAGATGGGTAGACCCTTTCTGTCATGGGTGTTCATTTTTCCACTCCCCAGAGACCATATTCAGAAATTCAGAGGAGCAGTGGAAAAATGTGGTTCAGAAAATCACAAGGGTCTTTTCTTCAAGCACGTGGTGAAAGTTCCCCCAGAGGCAGAGGAGGGAGCCATGCTGGAAGACACCGCCCTCATGGCAGGAGTGCTCAGCATCATCGAGGGTCCAAAGATGCATTTTTTAGGAAACCCTTCCAGCAGTCCTAAATGGAGACCCAATTGCTCTTCTCTGAAAGCACTCAGGTCGACTATCCGTGTGCCTTGAGAGCCTGGTTAAAAATAACAAACAGCAAATGGGTGCAGAAGATAATATCCAGAGGATACTATATTACCTTTTTCCTGTCCACTGCCCCAAAGCAAGAAGCTCCCCCGATGTTCCACCCAGTCAAAGGGAGAAAGCAGTCGTACAGATACAAAAGCTGCTAGACAAAAGAGTCATCCAAGAAAGTCCCACCTAACCAGAGAAGATCCACTACTTACTCAAGGTTCTTTTTGGTACCAAAAAAAACAGGGGGACTGGAGACCAATACTGGATCTCTGCAGATTAAACAAATCAGTCCAGTGGACCAAGTTCCGGATAGTCATGGTTCAGTCCATCCTTCTATTCTTGGGAAGAGACAATTGGATGTGCTATATAGATATTCAGGATGCGTGCTACCATATAAAGATAGACAGGCAATCCAGAAGTCATTTGCACTTCTGGCTGGGAGCCAGTCACTACCAGTTCATAGTACTGCTGTTTGGCCTCACTACAGTCCCCAGAGTATTCACCAAATGTATGGCAGTAGTAGCAGCTCACTTGAGACAGCAAGGATTCTAGGTGTTTCCATATCTAGACTGGTTGATGGCACCCGACCAGGCATCTGCTTCTGCAAGTAAAAGACACAGTTCTTCAAACTTGCTATTTGTTAGGTATCACAGTAAACTACAAAAAGTCATACCTAGACCCCCCCCCTCAAGAATTGGACTTTATAGGAACAAACATAAACACAATCGAAATGGTAGCACGCCTTCTGTCATCAAGAGTGGTGACTATAAGAGATCAAGTCAGAATGGTAGTACACAATTCAAGGGTATCTGCTCAAACAGTACTTCAGGCCTTGGGTTCTATGGCAGCAGCAATAATACTGGTTCCATTAGCGAGATTCCATGTGAGAGTATTACAATAGCTTCTCGCAGTACAGTGGTCCATCCTTCATCAACCATTGTCAACCACGATATCTCTGTCTTGGTGGATTCACTAAAAACAGCTCACTCAAGGTAGCTACAGTGACCATGAACGCTTCCCAGATTGGGGGGGGGGGCATTATCTGGGAAGAACAGTCCAAGGCACAGGGTCTACTCAAGAGGCCAGGTTGCGCATAAATGTCCTGGAGATGAGAGTGGTGCTACTAGCGTTGCAAGTCTTTCAGAATGCTTTTCCTTGTAGGATGATTGCGATTCAGTCAGACAAGTCGGTAGTCTGGTACATAAGCAAGAGGGAACCAGATCTTACCCCTTATGTCGAGAGGCGCTGAGAGTGTAGCAGTGGGCAATCTCGTCCAACCACTTTCTAGTAGCAATGCAGATTCTGGAAAAATCCAATGTGATAGCAGACAGGTTGAGCAGGTCTATTATTATGCCTCACAAGTGGCCTCTCAATCAGATAGTTGTGGAATATATATTCCACCAGTGGGGCCAGACTTTTGTCCTTTTTGCCTCCTCTCTGAAGAGCAAATGCAGCAGCTACTTTGCTCTGATCCCCCCAAGAGGGTAGTCCCCAAGGGATTCTGTCACTCAAGTTTGGCCTCCCAATCTGTTATATGCCTTCTCCAGCCCCATTAATCCCCAAATTTCTTCAGAAAGTGAACATGTGGAAGAGAGAAATCCTCATTGCTTCATTTTGGCCTTGACAAATCTGTTTTCCCTTTATTTGGCCTCAACTATGGAAAAAGCCATGAATTCTGGATCCAGTTCCAGACGTCCCGTCGCATCTGACAGGAATGCCTCATCCGAACACTTAGTCTCAAGCTAACAGCTTGGTATCTCCAATTCTGCTGATACCAGACAATTCTATACTCTTCCCCAGTATGCCATATCCTGTTATCCTCCCATAGATTGTCCACACGTAAGTTGTCTAACAGTAAATGGAGAAGAGTCGTACATTGGTCTCAACAGAACGATTAAATTTTCAGCTCCTATCCACACTATTCTAGAGTTTTTGACAAAGCTGTTTAATGAGGGAGCAGCTTATTCTACAATAAAAGAGCAGCTAGCTGCAATTTCACATTGGATTTGATAGTTCCTTCTTGGTATCACATAAGCTATGCACAGCTTTTTTGAGAGGAACTATCTTACTCAAGCCCTGTATAAGGATCCTTCACCATCTTGGGACTTAAATTTGATGCTACAAAAAATTATACAGCCTCCCTTTGAACCAGCGGCTACCTGTTAGCTTAAATTTCTCTCTTGGAAACCTATGTTCTTGGTAGTCATCACACCTGCAAGGAGAATTTCTGATATTCAGGCTTTGTCATCCCAACCCCCATATTTGATCTTTCACAGATAAGGGTCACTTTTCGTACTAATCCTTCATTCTTACCAAAGATAGTTTCAGAAATTATCAACCGATCCATTACTCCACCAGTTTTCTTCCCAAATTTCACTAATAAAACATGAATGTATGCTGCATTTACTAGATGTTCATAAGACAAATTTGTTTTTACCTTCACAGAACAAAGGACATGATAAAACAAAGTCAATTATTTGTTTCCTTCTCATAAAATAGATTGAGACTTCCAGTTACCAAGGTGACTCTAGCTAAATGGATTACAGACTGCATCTCGTATATTTACAAGAGTCAAGGTGTAGAGCTCCCAAAACCTGTTAGAGCTCACTCCACTAGAGCAGTAGCCACCTCTTCAGTTTTTCAGTATAGAGTGCCCATGGACGTGATTTATTCAGCAGTGAACTGGGTTACCCCTCATACTTTTATTACTCATTACAAGCAAGAGTTGATCTCTAAGGGTAGGGCCTCTTTTGGTTCAATGGTTCTGAAGAATATCCTTCCTTAAGGCCTACCAGGAAAAAAGGTAGCTGGAGACTTTGTCCCACATGTGAGGATAAAATGAAAATTGACAACATCAGATAAAATGGTTATGTACTCACCATAATGTTCCATCTGTGCTGTCCATTTTCATTTTTTCCTCAGAAGCCCACCCACCACCCCCTGACCTTTTCTTGGCTTCCATATGTGTAAGCTGACCCATATTTTTTTATTGGCTATTTTGAAAGCCAGAAATGGTCATACCCTTATTCAAGGTAATTTCCTAATCTATTATTTTCTATGATTATAAGCAAACAAGATCTGAGGTGATTGGGAGACAGGCATTATAGGTAAGGGAGGGTGCTCAAGAGCTTTTTGGTTGCCACAAGCTATTGCAGTGGCCAAGATGAATCCGAGGGCTCGGATCCGAACCCACATGTGAGGAAAACATGAAGATGGACAACACAGATGGAACATTATGCTGAGTACATAACTATTTTTTTGTTAGTAATGACTGTTCTGAAACTGAAAATGCTAAGTTAGTTGCATAGCACCTGCTATTATACCAAATTGTGTTGGATATGTCAGTCAGCAGGAACGCTGCCCTTCCTCTTTCCCCATTTTGAATTTATCAGAAGACTTTTGGTTTTTAGATAATTCCTGATGCTCTTCCTGATGTGTGATATTTTTCCATTGCTTTTTTTCCTGTTATATGTTTTGGGAATGAACTGAGTATTGAGAGGGGGGTCCACCTTGCCCCACTTATGGCAGTTTTATGATGCATTGAATGATATTGACTCTATGGACAGAAGGGACACCCTCCATCCACTTGTGAAGAAGCTGAACTGAAAGCTTTCATTGGTGGGTAGAAGAGAGCACTTCATCAAGATGATCCTACTGGCAAAGTTGCTGCAAGAGATCTGGAGTTAGAGTGGGTGTTATGTAACTAACCTTTCACTGCCTGTGAAAACAATTACCAGTTCTATTGTCTTTTCATGGGGCAAAGGTAGTACCTGATGGGTGCATGCTGTGTGGAATGGGGAGCTTCTTTGCACATTCTTGACTTTCTCATTTATTCTGCTGATGACGATGAACACTGAAAGGACAAAGCTTCTCCTCACCTTGTAGTGGCCCACAAGACCCTGAATACAGGTATTTTGAATCTTTTACTGTCCAGACATAATTCCTGTCTGAGGACTTTGGCTTCAGGCACAGTGGCAAGATAATTACCTCTACCTTAAAGCATATCTAGTGCAGTGTTTCCTATTCTGCCACATGTTTCCCTGGCAAATCCACAACAATTTACTGTTACTGTGAAACCTGTCACTTGGTCCATCTGCAAGGACAAGAGTGAGAGTTTCCATTTCAGTTGACATCCCTGTTTTATCTCATTTGTAAATATCCAAATTTGCCTTGACCTTGGGTGGCTGTTTCCTCTTAAAGCCTTACTTGCTCTACCCATATGGTTTATGATCCCCGTGAAAGGCAAGACTTCAGCCCAGACTATGGCACTGAAGTTGTACAGATTTCATCATAGTTCATGTGGGGGTATGAATTGGTGAGAGTGGGATTATGTACTTAACAAAATCACAGGAAGGCCATGTACAGCTCAAAGGAATCTTTTTAGCATGCACTGTATCCTAGTACTTTTAAAACCCAAGTGAAAAGGCAAAGAAGGAAGTACTAGAGTGTTTACCCACTATAGAAGTCCTTGAAAATTAGGTGCTAGTGTGAGCAGCTCTTGATTATATTGCTGTGGCTTATTTGTTCAGTTTTAAAGTTAACAAAAAGGTTTGGTATATGCAGTTTTAATCAGTTTCTCCTGTCTGTTCTTTTATCTTTACAGAGGGAGAGCATACTCGATGTAAAACAGTGCTTACATCCAAGGTTGGAGGACTGATGGCATTCGCCAAAAAGCGCAGTACTTGCATTGGGTGCAAAGCTGTATTAGATGAAGATGGTAAGATGAGGATGGTATTACAAAAAGTGAAGGGCATTTTCATAAAAGTAAAAGATTGGGACTACGCCTTGGGGAGGAGGGATGTACCACAGGTTTTGTTTTTTTTTCATTTGAGAAGGACATTACTGCAATCGTCTGACATAGATGGCAAAATGTACCTACCTGCATTATGCATCATATGGTCAGAAGACTGAAATTGGTGTACCTCAGAAGTAGTATTATTTTACCAATATCATAAGTACTGCAGAAGCCTATTTTATATAATAATCATAACAAATTCTTTTAATTTCAAAATACTTTTTGTACATAGAGCAGTACAAATAACATTAAGTGGAAATGGCAAGTTGAAAAGTATTTAAAACACAAAAACAAAGTTATCTTCAGGGAGGCCATTTGAGCTGTGAACCAAATTCTTGGTGGAATAGATGGGTCCCATAAGAAGACTTAAAACTAGAAATATAAAGTTCCACATTGTGAGGCCAAATAAGCAACAGATAACATGGCCATCTGTTCTAGATGGTATTTTAGGGACCCCTCAGAACCCTCTGATTTGAGGAGAATAAAGTTCTGCTGGCACACAGTGAACAGGAAAGTTTGACAACTACTTGTAGGATCACTCATTGCAGGGCATTGTAGGATGGAAGGCAAATTTTAAATCCTACCTCCAGAATATTGAGCACCACAGAAAAATCAGTAGCCGTGAAGTTAATTTATCTCTCTGGTATCTACCCACCCAGAAAGAGGAATGATGTGAAATGTTACACCAGCTTCAGTGTATGGCTGCACTTTCCAGTGTGCCCTAAGTAAAGAGTGATGCAGTGGTCCAAGTGCAAAGCTTCCAAAGTGTCCACCCACTTGGAAGAAATCAGTAGATATGAGTAGATGAGTGATTAAAATGCTTTTACTATGTTAAAAACCTGCTGAGATAGCAAAAGGTTGTACATTGATTATCACACCTAGATGGTCCCCTGACTTAAAGCCAAGGTGACCTGGATTTGAATAACATACCAAGTACCTGAGTATTTTGCTGGGGGGTAGAAAAGAGGCAGTTTTATCTTCCCCCACCTGTCCCAGGGGAGGGGTGGTATTTCTAGCACCGGCTATAGCCCACAATGAAGATTCTACCCTGTGGCTGTGCTGCACCAACAGGGATGTGTGGCAGCTAATCACCCATGGCCTTGTCTACAGTGATGTTATCGCATATCAAATGTGGTATACGAATAAGGGTAGGGCATAACAAAGTCTGAACCACATAAGGATGATGGCTCACCTCAGCCTGACATTCACTCATCTGAATGTGGCTGCAGACAGCCAGTGTGGAAACAAATGGGTCAGAAAGACAAGTTGGGGACTTGATGGCCTCTACAGTGAGTTGCCAATATGTATATAAACAAGTGAAAATTCTTCACAGGATCCAACGGCCTAAAATCTGCTTCATCCAGACTTTTGCTAAAGGTAGAAGAGGACTATAAGGAGACAGTACAGAAGTACAAGAACATTGTTAATGTTTATTATATTTAATAGCATTCTTGAAACCTTATATGTTGCCCTTATAACTTTGCCTCCAGTCTGAAGAAATTGTTTGTGGTGCCTGAAACACTGGTCGCTATGGTACAGAAGATGAAAAACTAAGTAATCAAGGCACAGATAAAAACTCATTCCCTAGATTTATAGAATGTAAAATTCTGTTTTTGTATTTCACCAGGAAATTATGGATTCTGGAGGAATACTGGAACCAGTCAGTTTGTTCAAGTTCCCTAAATGGAATTGGACATCACATTGATAGAAATGAGTTCAGTTGCAGCATTGCTGCCTGTTTATGTTTCTGGCAGTTTAGAGCTAACAGATAAGGCTTTGAGCTGCTAATGAAGTCTTTCTGTAGATTTGAGTTTGATTCATGCAGTCTCCAGTTGTAAAACTGTGAATCTTCGCAACTTAGTTTTCTTCTGTCAAACTTTTTTATTATAATGTACAATTGTTTGCATTATTGAGTCTTTTTGACACATATTTGTATTCTTGTGATATCTTCTTAATTGTTTGAATTCTTTTTGCTACTATTGTGCCCGAGTCATTACTGACAGGGGTCCCAGGACCATGCACTCACCCAGTTAACAAATCAGTCAGTCAATGAATAGGTAAAATACAGTCATTCATTCAGACAGTCAGTCACCTAGTACAAGGACATTTGTGCCTAATAGGCTTTCCCAGGAAAGCAAATAAAAAACTGTGGTTGTGCATCTAAGCTTGAAAAGAGCATATGAGTGCAGTGATTTCTGATCATTGTGATATTAGGGGCATGTAAAACTGGACTGAGTTTTACAGCAAACTATTTTATATGTGAGTTACTTTAATAAGGAAGTTTTCCTGTTATGCAGATTACATAAAGCAAGAAGAAGAAACCTAATTTGTGATGTGACAATCAAGCTTATTCACAAAGGATGGCTTGCATTTCTCTCTGCATGGCTTCTGTGTACTGGCTAAAGCCTTTGCTGCCCTGATAGTTCTTTTTTTTATGCAGAGAATAGCTGCTGGACATCCCAGCATAACAAATAAAAGTACAGAAAACACAAAGGCACTGGAACACAAATGTGATGTAATGCTTTTTATTGGACCAACACAGATGTTGCAGTTACCAAAGCTGGCATGAGTCCTATGTCGGGACAGAAAATGTTGCATCATGTCCGTGCTCCAGTGTGCTTTTTCTTTTAGTAGACCAACACAGCATTTCTTAATTTTTTTTTCATTATGGCTGAAACCATAATTTGACATATGCTTTAGCAGTTGCATAACATCAAGAGAAAAATACAGCTAATTGAAATTCCTTGTGACTACATCAAGTTAGTTGTTCTTAGTGCCAGTAGTCTTTAACAAATTGCCAGATACTGAGGCTTTCATTCAACTTGAACACATCCATGTGTGCACTGTAACTGAAACGTGGTCTCATTGTAGAGGGTAGCACTCCCTCCATACGTGCGTTGTTCCAGTGTGTTTTTTCTTTTAGTAGACCAACACAGCATTTCTTAATTTTTTTTTCATTATGGCTGAAACCATAATTTGACATATGCTTTAGCAGTTGCATAACATCAAGAGAAAAATACAGCTAATTGAAATTCCTTGTGACTACATCAAGTTAGTTCTTCTCAGTGCCAGTAGTCTTTAACAAATTGCCAGATACTGAGGCTTTCATTCAACTTGAACACATCCATGTGTGCACTGTAACTGAAACATGGTCTCATTGTAGAGGGTAGCACTCCCTCCATACGTGCGTTGTGGGCATACCCTCCATTCATGCCCAAGGTGAACTGTGTTAATGTTTCTATATATGTAAGGGACCATATTATTACCTCAAGTCAGATTCTCAGAGACCCACAAACAGAGCTCATTAAGCTCCAACTTACCTTGAACAAAACGAATCATCAGTTTGTAGCCTGTTATAGGACACCATCCATGTCACCAGAGGACCATAAAAGATTCCTTAGACAGAACTACCCACATTAAAAAAATTCCATTATTATCGACTGTTTCCACTATCCTTTGATAAACTGATACACCTTCACCACTGCCTTCTCCTGTCCAACATTCCCCCATATATGCCACTCCTTCAGTATTTCCATTCCTGGTTAAATCTCACCACAAGCTTGTTATTTTTTCATTTAAATTCTCAAACATCCCCGATAACCTCACGTCTGATTTTAAGGATTTCAGCTGTACAAACATTCATAAATTCTATGATGAACTTTCAGTAGTAGCACCAGTTCCAATATAGTCCAAGCTGCTACTTATCCAACAGAGTTCTGTTCCCACCTAAGTGCTTAGACTTGGTTATCCCCTCCAGAACCAAATATAATGGAAAATTTAAGAAAAAAACTACATATTTGGTGGTCCTCCAGTATAAGTAAGGTGTATAGGAAAAACAAAAACACTTCTAAAATTGTGTAAGAAATCCAAATTGTCTCATATCAAAACATGTGCTAAAAAGCTGCCATCAGGAAGACTAAAGCCAAACAGTAGCATTCAAGGCCAAAGATAAGTAGAAATCCTTCTTTAGTTGCATTAGAAAATTAAGAAATAACACCCAGCAGTGTACTGAACTGATCAAAAATAGTTTCACTGACTGATCAGAAAAGCATGCATCTGTAAAATATCAGCAGATAGATTCAATGGAAACTTTACCCCAGAAATGGTCATTGAAGTTCTGCAAATTTCTGAATCTGTCATACCCCTTAAGATAATAAAGGAACACAATCCTAACTGTGCTCTCTAAAATAAAAAATACCGCTACTACTGTGAGTCCAGGTAACTTACCGAATGCCTTATAAACAACACCAGACATGTCTTGGTGGAATCCCTCCTGACCTTGTTTAACTTAAGCTTAGTACCAGGGTACATTCCAGAAGCATGGAGAACTATTGTTCTGAGGCCCCTAAGCAGTTTGGTTTTGTCTACTAAATGTAGTAAACAATTTTGAGAAACTCACTGGGGCAGTAGATAATGGTCATTCTGTCTATATCCCCATTGTCTTATCTGAGGACAACATTGAAACATGTCAGTAAGGGATTTGAGTACTACTAGAAAATGTGAAGCAAAGTATGAACTTGAGGTCACTACAGATACCAAAAGAAATTACAAATCTTTCTTCAGTTATGTCAGGAAATTAAGGAATAATGTCAAACAATACAATGAACTCTCTTATATCATCACATAATGGTTAAGTCCCCCCATGCACAAGGTACAGCATTCAGTCCTGACCTACAGACAATGCCTGTATGGAGTTTACATGTTTTTCCTGTGTCTCTGTGGGATTCCTCTCACCATTTAAAGGTATACTGAGCATTACCACCTGAAGCTCACCCAGGAATAGAGTTGCAGGCAGCAGCACAGTCTCTAGATGGTGCCTTTCGGGAGAAGAGTGGTATTAGATCAACTGTGGTGCACAGTATCTTCTAGATAGGAGAAAACTGATCACAGACTATGAGCTGTGTCAGGGCTAGCCACTTGACAGTTTAAAATTGTCTGTAAGTGATCGGGTCATATTGACTAATGTAGCCAAAAATGGGCATGGGTACTTCCCAATGATAAGTAGGTTGAGGTCCTGGCCTACTCTTACTGATGCTATGGTCCCAAGCTAAGAGTGTGAGTGGGTCTGTGTACTCCTGTTGGCCAGTATATTATTGCCATAAAGCCCAGCAGCTCTGGATCAGTCATCTGCTGTCTGTCTGGCTAGTGTCAAGTTGCCCATCTTGGGCTTCCTGGGATAGTTCTGTTGAGTAAAAGCTGGATGTAAAACCAATCATCCTGCTAAACATAACCTAAGGGTTGCTGTACTCAGTAAAGGTTCACTGATAGAACAGAGCTTGAAAGTGGATGAGATGATAGTAAGAAGGAAGCTGGGCATCCGCTGTATCCAGGAAACAAGATGGAAGAGCAGTGTAGCAAAGCCACTTAGTTTGGGATCCAGAGTTTACTGTTCAGGAGGAGGACAGACTAGAAATGGTGTGGGAGCTGTGTTGAGGGAGAGGCATCAAAAATAGTGACAGGCTCATGGCAATAGTACTTACTCCAGTGTAAGGATAGGACAGTTCATAGGTAGGTACTAGGCTATTGGCCCTAGGGCCTATATAAGCCTAGCCAAAAAGGTACCTTGGCTTTCGCTACCCAAGAAAATTATTTTCCTGTGCCCCTATCAAGCAGAGCCACAGAAGTGATCCCCATGGTGAATTTCCTATATCCCATCCAATCATCAAGATTTTTCTTGAAGAGTGCTAATGAGGAGCTCTGTTTGACATAGATAGGTAGTCTGTTCCAGAGTATGGGAAGTCTCTGGGACAGGAATCTATCCCTCCAGCATGTTCTGTTTATTGTGGTGACAAGGTTTAGGACCCTACAGCGTGTAGCTCAGAGGGATTAGGATTTCTTTAAGTGGAGCATGTCTAGCAGCTCTGGGTTTGACATAGCTTTGTATGTTAGGCAGAGATCGCCTCTGAGTAGGCGATATGTGACTGAGTAAAGCTTGAGTTTTTTGAGACTGTCTTTGTAGGGCATCTCTTTGAGGCCAGTAATCCTCTTTGTGAGGTATTTCTGTGCCCCCTCCAGTTGTAGATGTCTTGTGAGGTACATACCAAAAGGGGCGCTGTACTCTATAATGGGTCTAATGAGTGATGAGTAGAGGGGAACAATGACCTCTTTTTTTCTGGATAAGAAACCTTTTGTGATGAGGTGTGCCATGTAGAAGGATTTCCTGACCACTGTGGCGATGTGATTATCAAAGGAGAGACTACTGTCCACCGATGTCCCAAGGTCTATTATCACACTTTTGGTGTTAAGTAGACTACCACCTATGTGGTAGTTCATGGGTACAGAGTTTTTTCCAAAGAAGATGACAATGCACTTTTTGGCATTGAGCTTCAGGTCATGACTTTGACACCAGGCATCTGTCTCAGTGAGGCCCTTTTGTAGGATGTCCACATCGTTAGGAGTTTTGATTATGGCTCCCAGTTTGCAGTTATCTGCAAACTTCATTACCCAAAGACCTTCTGTGTTAGCCTGTACTTCAGAGAAGTAGATACCAAACAGGAGAGGACCCGGGACTGAACCCTGTGGTACTCCACTTGTCACTAGTCTGAAGTCGGATTTGGAGTCTGCTACTTTCACAGTGTGGGTTCTGTCTGTAAGCCAGTTGGCAACCCATCTCGCGACATATAGGGATTTATACCTAGCTTAGTGAGTTTATCTATAATTCCAGAGTGGGGGATGGTATTGAAAGCCTTGGCGAGATCTAGATAGGCTGTGTGAACCACCTTACCCTCATTTATGGCTTTGGTGACTGCTTCAAAGAAGTCTATCAGGTTTAGGAGACATGATCTGCCTTTTACAAACCCAAACTGGGTGGGATCCAGAGTTTGGAAATTACCAATGTCTTTGTTTATGAGTTCCATGATGATACGTTCCATGGCCTTGCAGACCATGCTCATTAGGCTAAGTAGTTACCGGGGTCCGTCGTGGCTCCCCCTTTGTGGAGTGGATAACCGTCGTGGTGCACCATTTATCTTGTGTCCCACAGCAAGATTGTGACAGCAAGGAAAAGAGTGAATTTAGGCAGTAGTTGCCTGGACCTACTAGATAAAGCACATCAGTTGGTATAGCTAATGGGGTACCTGATGCACATATTGGGGCAGACACAACAGGATATGAGAACTGCCTTGGTCCACATGGGTGGGGCAACTGGAATAAAGTAGAGGCCATTCTAGATAGCTGTCTGTCAAATGGCTGGATGGTGGCCAACACATGTTTCCATAAAACAATCATAAGTATGGGCAACATTGAACTCCGGTAGACTTCCTCTTAGTAAGGAGAGGGCACTGTGGTAGAGTCAGTGATTACAAAGTCATCCCCAGTGAAACAGTTAGCCGACTGCATAAACCACTGGTTTCCATAATCAGCAGCAAGCTGTGGTCAGAGAATGTTGTAAGGTCAACAGAGACCAACTAGGTTGAAGGTCTGGAAGCTCAATGGACAGAAAGCATAAGAGTTCGATGAATTACTCTGGGCTCTCGCACTCAGGAAGAAGTGTAAATAGGCAGGGTTGAAGAAGAATGACAGGACCTGAAAACAGCATGTGTGCAGACTATAGAAGAGATATGCAGCCAAACCAAGTATGGAGGTAAGGTACATAAGGAAAGCTTATGGTGGAAATCATCAAAAAAAAAGGAGTAGGAGATAGAAAAGATGGACCAGGCTAAGATGGAATACTGATTGGCTAACATAAGCCAACAAAGCATCTGCAAAAGCAAAGTATAAAGCATTAAAGGCACTTTACCAGCTTCTGGAAAGACGCTTGGTAGATGACAGAAAGAAACTCTGTCAGGTTGCAAGGCAAAGACAGAAAAAGAAAATAGACATCCGAATCCTTCATAAGTGATGCCAGCAACAACCTGCTCACCAGTCTACAGGACATCAGAGGCAAATGAAAGGAGTATATCCAGCTGATTCAGAATTAAGAACCCCCCCGAAGCTTTAGTACCCCAGACACAGCCTATAATTAAAGAGGAGGAGAAGCCCACCGTAGAATATGTAAGAATAGCACTAAAGAAAATTAAGTTGAAGAAAGCAGCAGACTCAGATGAGGCAACTGCAGATATGATCAAGATGTTAGGCAAGTTAAGTGAGAAATGGCTCCTGAGGGTACTCATAGCAGTATGTAGAGAAATGTGTATCCCAGATGGCTCGAGAATAAGTAGATTAGTGCAAGTGAAGGAGAACAAAGCAGACATTCATAACTGTGGACAGTATAGAAGTATCAAACTCCCATCAAGCTGCATGAAAGTTCTGTAGAGACAGCGAGACTGATAAAAGAATACGCACAGTAGTAGAAATTAAGATGGGAGATGAGTGGTTTTGATTCAAATCATGATGGAGCACAACCAATACAATGTTTGCAGTGTGTTGTATAGTTGATAAGAAGCTAGAGATGAAGTGTGTCCAAGTGGGTATTCCTAGACTTGATGAAAGTATATGGCAAGGTCCCAAGAAATATGATTTGGGCAGTCCTGCCATAGTTCAAAGTCACAGAAACATTGGTAGAATTTAGTGAGGGGCTGTGTACAAGGACTACTGACACAAATATGAAGAGTGCTTGGAATCTGAGAGGGTTTCCCAATAGGAGTAGGTGTGCATTATGGTTCCAGTTAAAGCCCGCCTGTTCAAACTGGTGATGGACTTCATTGGCAGACAGGTCTAAGGGGACATATTAATAAAATTGCTGCATGCCAATGATGTGGTATTACAGGCAGACTCTGATCAAGAACTTCAGCAAATGACAGGGGAGTGGAATCCAAAACTGAAGGCACGTGGGATTGAAACAGCATACAGATAAGATAGTTGTAATAGGAGCAAATGGGGGAACTCAGAAGAAGCTAAGAAGTGAGGTAAAAGGGGAAAATAGTGGAACAAATTAACAACTTCAAGAACTTGGGAAGGGTGGCTGAGGAGGCAGAAAGTTTGAATGAGGAGGACAAGCTAGAATTAGAAGTGCTGCAACTGGCACAGTGTGTCAGGAATATAGTGTATGATAAAAGAATGCCAAAGAAGCTGAAAGGTAAGTTGTACGGTACAGTGTTGTGGCCAGTACTACTGTATGATACTGACATCTGGGCAGTGAAGGCAGAGCAGTTGAGGAAGCTAGAGATGATGGAGGTGAAGTGCCTGAGACTGGTGGTAAGGATGCACACTGTGGGACAGATGGAAAAATGAGGGATATCTGCGCAAAAGCCCAAGTAACTCCAATCGCAGAGAAGGTCAAGGAGGTCAGATTGTGGTGGTTCAGAAACTTGCAGAAGGTAGTCTGGTGAAGAAGATGATGATTTGGGGCAGCCAGGAAGAAAGTAAGATGAAATTTAGTCCAGCAAAGAAATGGATGGATTGTGTGAGCAAACACCTGCAACGGGCATGACTGTTGAAGGTAGGAGAGGGGAATTGAATCGAGAGAGATGGCAACAGCTGATTCGACATCCCAACCCCATGTAGAAAATGGGATACAGGAGGTTAATGATGATCAGCAGTCAAATTTAGTAATAATTTACCTACCAATGTTGTTGGCCTCAGAAGCCCTGAAAATGTAGTTTCCCTTGAAATCACCTTGGAACAAGGCTTAAAATCCCTGTCAAAGACCGAAAATAATACTTCAACAGGACCAGATAGCATATCAGGCTGCATTCTCGTCTGTGCCATGTATGTACTATCTGAGCCTCTACTTAACTGTTCAACCTCAGCCTTTCCACAGATTTTGTGCCTGATGCCTGAAGAATAGCCACTGTGACTCACATACACAAAGGTGGCCCCTCTACAGATCCAGGCAGTTATAGGCCCATTAGACTCACCAGTGTTATATGCAAAGCCATGGAAAAGTCATAGCAGAACCCATTTATGCACATAGGCAACTTTAATAGATCTATATCACAATCAATTTGGTTCTGTGAAGGGCAAGTCCTGTCTCCTGAACTCAGTAGGCCTCTTTGAAATGTTTGCATTTAGGGCACTGATCAGTATTGATTGATTTCAGTCTCAGCCCGGGTGAAATACAAAACATTTCACAAACAATACAGAAATGTGAACAATAACAGAGTAGTTCAGACTAATTACTTAGGAAAAAGCAACTGTGTATAAACATTCAAGTGAACAAGCACAGTGTAGTGTACAGTCAAGGACAGTGTAATTTACAATTTATACATTAGTTTCTAAAGTGGGTCAATCTTTATTGAATCTTGAGAGAAGAGACTGTGAAATGAGAATAGGTTAGGTGATATGTATGAATGAAGTAGGATTATTTAGCCTGGGTAAATAAATGCTTTTTGAATTGGTCTGAATTTGGAATAAGTGTTGATTCACTTAATGTGCATACATGGTGGACAGTGTTCACTCAGTGTATACTGCTTATCTCCATCTGGCCACAGCTTTTGACACTATTTCCCATGGTAGTATAGCGAAAAAAAATAGAAAAAAGTAATGTTAACCCAGTGTTGTACACTGGATTGCTAACTGGCAATCTGACAAATCCCTGGTTGTGAAAGTTGTTAGTACCGTCTCTGAATGTAAAATTGTAACTTGCAGGTACCACAGGGATCAGTACTGGGACCTGCCTTATTTGGCATTTAGTTTGCACATGTCCAGTATCCCAAGAGTGTGGTTGACCAAGTTTGCTCATAACTGCAGGATGGACATTGTTATTCACTCATCCACAAACACTAAACAACTCCAGCAAGGGCTGGAAAATGCACATCCTTGGAATACTGAAAATGGTCTGAAGTTAAATGAAAAAAGTGCAGTGTAGTAGCAAGTGGTAACAAAAAGCTGCTTCCAACTCGTATGTTTTAAATTGTACTTGCCTTTAGACAGACACTGTCATATGAGAGACCTGGATATTTGTGTGAACAATTCTGTCTCATTCAGTCATCACATTTCCACCATAGACAGGAAATCTTTTTATCTGGCATAGAGAATGTCTTCAAGATCCAAAGAAGTCATCCTGCCACTGTACTTTTCTCTTCTGAGACCCATCATTAAATACAATACCCCCTATTATATGTATAAATCAAAGCTCATTGCTCAGCTAGAAAGGCTCTAAAGATGTCTTGGCAAAAGAATCAAAGACTTTAAATCTTCAACTACCCCAATAGATTAACACATCTCAACAGCTGCTCTAAGGTGACCCATCTTACTTTTTGAGACACAAAAGTTCAATCCTGTTTGACCTTCTCAAAACCAGTGACTCTACAAGCAGTCACACTAGGGACCTAAATGTACACCAACAGATAAACACGACTCGCTAGAGAAACGGATTCCTAAATCAGCATATTTCCAACCTATGTCCTGACTAAAATTACTGTTGCAGTATTACAAACAGATGGGTTTTCACCACTGACATCTGGCCAGGGTACCAAAGCTTAAACTGTCCCAAGAGCATATATCTGTTGTATATGGACTTATGAGCATAAATCCTCAGATTATCTCTCCACCAGCAAGTCTTGCACCCATCAGCCGTTTCTTCGCATGGTCGTTTGTATTGTAAGCCTTCTCAGATTCAGATAGGTGCCCCATTGGGGAACAATCCTTCTTGTCTAAACTATTTTGCTGCATTTTTGTTAGATGTTAACCAGAAGGAGTAAGTGTGAGTGCAGGAGGCAGATTCCTTGCAAATGACCTCCATACCTAGAGTCTTTTCTACCTAGGTACAGAACACGACTACAACACGTTTTTCCATTTGCCAGTACTTTTTATCCAAGACATTCCATTCCTGGTTGTCTTCATTAAACAATTTCTTGGAGACCCAACGACCAGAGCATTTGACCCAGTCTAAGATAGTGGGCCCTCCACACTGAATGTGCCTCATGCTCATAAGAAAAAAAATCAGAAGGCCTAAGCTTGACAATCTGCCAAGTCTGATTCCAACAGACTAGCAGAGGTTACAGAATCTGCAGTCCGTCCAACTCTACCTCAGACACCCTACATCGTGACCACACTGGAGGGGCCGGTATGGCATCAAAAGACTGCACATCAAATCAATATCTCAGATGGATAAGAAGGCTTTCTGCAAATTTTAGTTAGAAAAGAGAATCCCGGTAAACTGATTAAGGTATGGCATTGCATAGAGCCTACACACATGGTTCAGGTGGATGTCACCCCAAAGAGAAAACAGCAGAAACCAAGCATGTTTTTTTACCTCCTTATAGGGAGAAGGGGTGAATGGACTTCTCTCAGGATCCATTCAAGGCCATTATGTCATAAAACCACCTTCATTTTTGGCCCCTCAACCCACTCCACAGAAGGTTATATCTGAAGAGGTGGAGGCCTCAGATTTCCATAAACATTCATTAACTTCTCTCAAATTCACTGTCCTGGACAGGTTCCTTCAAACGAGGATTCCCTTTCTCCTGACACCCCTTTGGAAGGGCCATCTGTCTGGAAGACCATTTTAAATATGATGAAACATTTTCAGTAGGAGTTTAGGTAAATTTTGATGTCCAAAAGAGATACTGCAGCCTTTTAGTGGTGGGCACTCCAGACCTCTACCTCGTCCCTTCAGTCATGAAGGCCTTTTTGGACACTTTCCCATCCACATTTTCAGCTCTTGACTTGTAGATTCCTGCTCCCAAAAGGCCAGGCAGATTCTACAAGGACCTAGAGGACCTTAAGTTCCTTTTTAAGAATAATCTAGCTGAACCTTCAGCTGTCTCCTTATGCTCTGACAATCCTAAGCTACTATTTAATGCTAATGGCCTACCTTTTGGCAAGGACAGTAAGACTATGGATAGGTTGGGGAAAAAAAGTTTATGCTACTTCTACACTGGCCTTCAGGGCAACAGATTATCAGACCCGATGATGAAATGCATCTTATCTGTTCTTAACTTATTTGAACAAGGCTGTGGTGGACATGCCGGGCAAAGAATCTAAACAAATTTTTGTCATTGGTGAATCAGGCCACTTGAATGGTTAGGCAGTATAAAATGAGACTGTGATACTGTTGAGGCCTCTTTCAGAGCAGCTGCTAGTGGTACAGTCATTTGCAGATATACTTGGCTCTGAAACCAGTCCATGCCAGAAGATTTCAAAGCTAAGCTCACTGATACCTCCCCTTGACAAATATCTTTTATTTGGACCACAGGAAACTAGTCTATTCATAACCTTGTAGGAACAAAGTAAAACTGAAAAACTGCAAATTCTTCTTTCTTCTGTGCCCAAATACCAGTGGAATTATCTAGCCAAGCCCACTTACTTTTTTAGAAATTAACATAGACTTTCTCAGAAACATACAAAGGCACCCAGAAAAAGATTTTTAGAAAAGCCTGAAAGGGACCTCAGATCTTGGAGGCCTCCCTTCTCCAGTAAGTCTCTGTGACTATCTTTCCAACCCTTCACCCCCCCCCCCAGTGATCCTTCTCTACCCCTTTCAAAAAGGCTCGCTTAGTCCATCTCAGACTGGCACAGACTAGTGGGTAGTAACCATCAATTGTGTGTGGATCTGTTTCTGGATTTCCATGCCATTAGCAACCCTCTTCATCTTTTGCATCTCCACAAGCTTAACATATCCACAAATACCAGAAGTAGCTATGTAAATTTCTGCCAACATATACCAGAGTGGCAAATTTATTACGTAGCAAACATTTACCCCACACCTGGAATAGTTTAACCTCACATATTGAGCAAAGCAACATCTTTGCATCCTTCAAAATAAATTTGTATGGGTGTCCACAAAATGTTCACCAAACACACTGCCTTACTGGCATATGGGCAGTAGTGGCTTGCTACCCTCTCTCTGGCAGTCTACCAAAGCACTCCTCCCACTGCTTGTATGTGGGTCTGATGAACCAATCACCTGTCAATAAAGGGACTTGCTGACAGAGCCCTTTCAATTTTTTAGTGCCAAGGTAAGAGAAGAATCTCTTTAAAGACTGCTCTTCTCTCTGGATATCATCAGCTGCTGAGATCAGATAAGAAACACTTTGGGGGGTTTATTTCCTCCCTTTGGGGTTTTTATTTCCTCCCTCTGCTTTTTTCTCACCATGCACGAATAGTGTATTCTGCTGCTTTGACTTTTTTTCTGATTAGAAATTTTCTGTGCTTTTGGTTTTACTTTGACTAGTACAATAAGGCGTATGCTGTTAACGAAAAGCTTAATTTGGAAGTTTTGACAGGAAAACTGCTGATTTTGTATTATTTCCTTTGGGATTATGATTATTTAAAGTAATTGAAGAGGATTATAGCATTTTAAGCATTTTTTTTTCATTTTTTCCCCCATTTATTATGTTTGTGTATTTTTACTGGGGTAGTGCACATATCAGTACTGACCAATTTTCAGGCTTAGCCCAGGTTTAAATCACAATTTTGGTGCCATTTTGTATGTTAAACACTTCTGACAGGAACTTTTCATCAGTTTACGATTTATTTTTAATATTGTATTAGACTGTATCCATTCATTTTGACTGACTAAACTATATTCATTCATTTTGACTTAAACAAGCCTTTTCTACTAAATTAGGGGACTTTTGCTTAATTATATTCTGCTTGGAACTGTGTTACTGAAACTGTCATTTTATTCAGTGCAGTCTTTGGAATAGTAACCCATGCAAACATAGACTATAGATTACTTTTGCCACCATTTTGTGTGTTTAAACATTTCTGAATGGAATGGTTTGTGATTTATTTCTTGTCTAATACTGTTTTAGGCTGTATACATTCATTTGGACTGAAACTAGACTTTGTATTTTGTGCTTGGAACTGTGTTACTGAAACTACTGCCATTTTATTCAGTGCATTGTTCAGGATAGTATCCCTACAGAAATAGATTAAATTGTTTTTAGAGGTAGAATAGTGGTATTTGTCAAATTTTTTCGGTGATGACTGTGCCCCATCTACTTCTTGTGCACCTAAAAAACATAGAAATAAATCAAGAAATATGCCTCCATCTGCAACTTGTGACGCTGCAGTAGCCTTAGGCAGGCTATTGGACCGCTTGCCTTCTTTTGCCTGCAGGTCTCCTGATGTGGTGGTAGTACCACGACTGTATGTGACATGATGGTCAGACACATCCTCCAGGGCTGTACCATTCCCTGTTTCGGGTACAGGAGATCCAAACTATTTAAGTGCAGGGAATGTAAAGGGTGCTGAATCTGTTGCCTGTTGAGGCATCTCCCCCTGTGGGGAATCTCCTGCTAGTGTAGTGCATGTGAAAAAGAGGCGCAGGACCCACTACATTGCAGGGCAGCAATCTTTGCTGTGTTTCCACCTGAGATGTTGGCTATGGCTAAAACCATTGTTCAGGCAGTTGGTTACGGGGTACAAAGCCGGTTTATGAGTAATGCCAGCACACTTACTCCCATTCAACCACCCAGGGATCCTGATTTTGAAGGAGATCTGGAATCTGATGTTTCATAAGTGTCAGAGTTAGTCAGTTTCCTCTGAGGACAAATAGGTTCAGAAACCCAAACAAATGATGTTAAGTTGTCCTATCTCACCTTTGTTCTTGCGTGATGGGTTCGGAGCCGATCCTCGGCTCCGACTCGGCCACTTTCTGTAGCTGGAGAGCTCTTTACTGGCTTGAGGCTACCCCTTATCCCAGAATGCCCAGCGTCAGCTACCCAGATATCATTTGCCACTTCAGCTGCGAGGTTGCGTCAATACTGGCTCAGGCTTAGTATAACTTTTTTCTCTGTTTAAAAGTTCAATAATTTACTTGAAAAGTATTTTTTTGACTGTTTTATAGTAGTTTGTAAGTTTATTTAGTCCGAAACCCCTTATCTCGTCCTTTGCTTTGTTTTTTGTGCTGTGTTGGCCGTCGCCCCTTAGTCGTTAGGCCCTTCTGTTTTTTTTTTGTTTTTTTTTACCTGAACTCGTTTGTTAGTTATTCCCTCCCCCCTTAAGGACAGCCATTTAAGTTAGAGGCTCTCCTTTTAAGGTTTTTATCAGTATAATTTTTATTATTGTAGTGTGTCTGTTTGTGTGGTACTTCCTTCTTTTTTTCTTGGTATGTCCAAGGAAGTTAAAACCTCAGGGTTCAAAAAGTGCGACTCATGCTGTCAGAAAATCTCTGACAGATGGGCACACTAGTTGTGTTTACTGCTTGTGGGCTTTGCACCTGCAGGACTCTTGTTCTATTTGTCATGCCTTTAGTCCAAGGGTCCTGCAGGAGCGGAAAAAACAAGCTTATCCTCCATGGATTATTAAAACGGGATTCTTCGGCTAAAACATCCCAGCCAGTGAAACCAGTCAAACAGTCGGCTCCATGTTCGGAACCAACCGATGAGCTTGACAAACCAAGTGTGTCGGTGCCTTCTGGCACTGACAAGACTACTCCTCTATCGCTCCAACTGTTACTTTGGAGCTGTCTCAGAGGCATAAATGAGCTAGGTCTCCTTCAATGGAGCCGATTCACTCGGTGCCACAATCACCTTTACTTCAAAGCAAGACCAGTCATCACTCATCTTCCCACTCCTCTCGATCCTCGAGGTTATCGGATCAGGATGTGGAGAAAGTGGTCAGTAGGTTGCTGAAGTCACAGGCCCTTGCTAAAATGCTTTCGAGCCGGCCTCAACAGGCTTCGGCTCCATCCGCTTCGATTTCGATTCCTCCTCAGACTATGCTTAGTTCAGAGCTGGAGTCCATAGATGCTGCGATAGTGGTTCCTTCGGCTCCAGTGACATTCTCTTCAGCTCAGTCAGCTCCAATTACCTCGGTTCTTCTTCCCATCGAGGTATCTGGGTGCCGAAGCTCTTTCATCGGCTGTGAGGGGGGAAGTGGCATCGGACCCTTGTTCGACCCCGCTCTCCCTCTCAGAGCATCGGCTCAGTTGAGCTCGGCTCCCACATCGGCCTTGGACCCATCGCCCTCGGTGCAGAGTGGTATTCCTGTCTCTTCAGAGCTGGAGCCCTCCTTGTGTCGAGACCGTGACGCCTTTGAGGTCATGTGGAGAGTGCTGTCCCCACAGACGGCCCCACTATCGGTTCTATTGGCTCAGTCCCCCTCACAGACGGCCCCACTATCAGTTCCATTGGCTCCGTCCCCCTCGGTGCCTGTGACAACCTCTGCTCCTCCTCCAGCCCCAAAGTGTAGGGAACCTATGCCCCAAGACACCCCATTGGGTGAACCCTCTTCTTCCGAAGCCTCCCCAAAGCATTCTGAGCAGGCTCCCCAGAAGAAAAAGTGCAAGCGGAAGCACCTAGACTCCCCTGAGTCTGTCACCTCAGATACAGACCTGGTGAATTGGAGGGGTCCCCCTCTGAAGATGTTTCCTTTTCGGACATCCTTGAGATTCTCAGGCAGAGGCGTAGCTGGACTTCTCTAGCCCCCACCAAGGACGAGTCTGTATAACTGGACGCATTTGGTTCCTGACGTTCCACCTTCTGGGTGTCTCCGCCTTTTGATCCACTCATGTCTGTAGTGTCTCGAAAGGCTTGGTCAGCTCCAGATTCCATGGAACCTGTCCCGAGGAGACCCAATAAATTTATCACAGCTCCCCAAAACAAACAATTCTTGACTAAAGGTGTCCCAGTTGATGCCATGGTGGTAGCAGCCACAAAGAAAGAGTTAGCTGAAACCTCCTCATCTGTCCATCCACCGAATAAAGACTTTCGTACGATGGACAGATATGGGAAGCAAATGTTTTCATCAGCGACCTTCTCCCTTAGGTCCCTGAACTATCTTTCCCATTTTACTAGGCTTCAGAGGGATCTCCTAAAAGAGATTGGAGATACCCTACAAGATCCCACAGCTGAGGGAGCTTCAGCCAAGGTAACTACCCAGCTGACGACTCTTAATTCAATAGTCAACTCCTCCATGAGGCTTATTTCATACGCAGCCAATGGAGCAAGTAGAGCTGCAAGAACAGGAGTGGCTCTTAGGAGACATTCTTGGCTGTGGCTGTGTCAGTTTGCAGAACCTTTCTGAGCGTCCCTCACCAATACCCCCCTTTGATGGCTCCTCTCTCTTTGGGCCTCAGGTGAAAGACACGCTTACCAGGTGCCAGCAGGAAGGCAAGACGCTCTCTGATGTCAGAGTCCATTTTTCCATTCCTACCAGACCTTACCCAAAGGGTCAGAAGGGTGGAAAGATGTGGTTTCGAAAATCCCAGGGACCCTTGCCTGATGCACGTGGTGAATTTTCTCCCAGGGGCAGAGAGGGAAATAATAATAATGGCAGATGCCGTCCTCGTGGCAGAAGGGGTCCGCAAAATCAGGGTGACAGAGATGCGGTCTCTTTCAAACCAGTCGAGGGAAGGCTTTCATTGTACCCAATCGCCTGGCAGAATATTACAGAAGACAAATGGGTACTATCCAGTATATCCGGAGGTTACAAAATTCTCTTCCATCAACCCCCTCTTGTTTCAAAAAAATCCATCCCAGATGTTCCACCCAATCTAAGGGATCAGGCAGTCATAGAAGTTTCAAGACTGCTAGAAAAAGAGCCATCCAGGAAGTCCCTGCAGACCAAGTAGGATCCGGAACTTACTCAAGATATTTATTTATTTTTATTTTATTTATTTTACATTTGTTAACCGGGAAAGATCCAACTGGACCAGGTCCATTTTTAGTGGATGCCCAGGAAGAAAAGCTCCATGTTTGACAAGAAGAATAACAAGTAAAAATAAACAAAAAATAAGCAATACAGTAAACTGTAGGACAAGTAAATAAGCAAAAAATACATATGAAATAATCTAGCACAATACGTCATATAGGGTTACATGAGAATAGCAGTATCTTACAATATCTGTAGACAAAATATTACAAGAGAAGGTAGAGACTACATTTGCTATTAACAGATTGTTTACATTTTCTAGTAAGTGTACTGAGAAAGAGGTAAAAGGCCAGTGTGGCTTGATAGGGAGTGAGTGTATGTAAGTGTGGAAGCGCTAGTGAAAAATAATATTAAGATTGTTGTGGAGGAGGAGTGTGGATATAGTAATTTTCAAGTAATACATGGACAGAGCCAGTTTTTCCTGAGATGTGGTTTTAATAGTTTTTTAAAGTTATAGTTTGTTGTTGTTGAGGATATATTAGAAGGAAGGTTGTTCCATTTTTTAGCTATAATGTGGGAGAAAAGGGCTTTGCCAGCAGTGTTGTTTGCAGATGTAATACTTAGGAGAGGTTTGTTTGATGAGCGGAGTGGGTGACTAGGAGAGTAGAAGGTTAGTAGCTGTTGTAGGGCTGGAGTTTTATGATGTAGGCATAAGTAAGATGTAAGTAAGATAGTAGGTGAAGGAATTCTAGCCATTGTAATTGTTTTAGTACTTGCCAGTGATATGTTCTGAAAGGGGAGTTGTTAGTAAACTTGGCTGTTTTATTATAACATGACTCTAGTTTGTCCAGAAGAGATTTTTTGATGTGTCAGTATTGGAGCAGAGTATGTAAGTGTTGATAGGAGGTGAGTTTGCGCTAGAGTGAGTCTTGCTTTGTCTGTGAGGAAGTTTTTGTGTCTATAAAGGGTTCCCCTTTTTTATGAACTTTCTGGATAGTTTGAGCTATGTGCAAATCAAAGGATAGGTTTTTGTCTATTTCTGTCCCTAGAAGCTTTGTATGGGTGCATGGGGAAATGATAGTTCCGTTTTTAGATAAGATGGAAAAATCATTGGGAGTAGTTTTTGTTTTTTTAGGGGTGAACAAGAGAAGTTTTGTTTTGTTGGGGTTTAGGATAAGTTGGATGTCTGTGATCCAAGTTTCTATAGAAGAGAATGATTCTTGGGCTTATTCTAGCAAGATGTTGATAGATGGGGCTGCGCAGATGAGTGTCGAATCATCTGTGTACTGTATTATTGAGGCTTGTTTTGAGGAGGTATGTAAGTTGTTAGTAAAAATAGAGAACAGAAGTGGGCCTAATATTGAGCCTTGTGGTACCCCTATAGAGTTTGGGAGGGGGGGGATAGTTGATTTTGCCATTGCACAGATTGTTTCCTATCTGATAAATAACTTTGAACCAGGAGATAGTGGGGGAAGTAAAGGATAGTGAGTGGAGGCTATCCAGTAGTTTTGGATGTGAGACCATGTCAAATGCCTTTGACAGGTCCAAAAATATTGCAGATACATAGTTATTGTTGTTTCTCTGATAGTTAATTTGATTGGTAAAGGAGAGAAAGGCAGAAGTTGTACTGACCATGTTAGGTGTGGGAGAGTACATTGTTTGTTTTCAGGTATTGCATGGTTTGGTAATGTATGCATTTCTCTAAGAGCTTGGATGGGGGGTAAGTATAGCTATAGGCCGATAGTTGGAAAAGTCGTAAGATTTTCCAACTTTATGTAGAGGTATAATGTAGGGTATTTTCCATAGTTGAGGTACATATGCTTCTTGACTGGATCTGTTTATTAGGATTGATACTGGGTAGGATAGGGAGTCCGCTGCGATTTTTAGGAATTTTGCAGGTATTCTGTCTGCTGTCAGAGTAGTGCGCTTTAGGATTTGAAGGTGTTGTTTAATTTTAGATGTAGGGACAGGTGAGAGAGAGAAAGATGGAAGATTAGTGGTACTGGATGAGGGGGTTTCAGCAATTGTGGGTAATGACTTGTTGGAGTTTTGTATTTGGTTGGACAGAGATTGGATTGAGTTTATGAAATAACAATTAAACTGGGAAGCTATATCATTGTTGTTTTCTTTGGAGGTGGAAGGAGTGGGGGTAGTGATAGTGCCAGGTTTCAGAAGGGAGTTGATACTGTGCCAGAACTTTTGGGGGTTGTTTGGGTGTTTGTTTTGTAGATCTAAGAAGTAGTTTTGTTTGTGTAGTTTACTATGTTTTTAGCTAGGTTCCTGAGTTGATATAGTTTTGTTTAGTTTGAGGTGTTTTCTTGTTTCCATTTCTTCCAGGCCTTATCTCTAGTTTTTAGTAGAGCCCTTGTGTCCCTACTAAACCAGGGAGTATAGTTAGTTTTTGTTTTGATTTTTCTTTCTGGTGCAATGGAGTTTAGAGCTGAAATGAATGTTTTATTAAAGTATTCTGCTGCCTGATCAAGGTGAATGTTTTTTAGAGGCTGCCAATTACATTGCTTTAATATGCTATTTAGGCTGTCTGAGGTACAGTTTCGATCATCTCTGATTAGTCTATAGGTAATGGGTTTTTGACTAGTTGTATTTTTTCTTAGCAGAAAAGTGGGCATATGGTCGCTGAGTGTATCTGGTAAACATCCAGTCTGATAGTGATGTTTAGGGTTATTGGCTAGTGTCCAGTCTATAATGGTTTGTTTTTGGTTTCTTTTATCAATTCTGGTAGGTTCCAGAATTAGTTGGCTGAAACCATAGAGGTTTATTTGGTTGGTTGGGTTACTAGAGCTGCAAGCTAGCCAGTCAGTATTAAGGTCTCCTAGTAAGATAGTTTCTTGAGGGGAATTCAGATTTAGCCAATGAAGAATTTCTTCTATGACTGGTGAGTTATTTCCGGAGGGATATAGCAGCATAGGATGTTAATTGTTTTATTTTCATTTAAAGATAGGGTAGAGGCTATGATTTCAGCATTAGGAAAAGTAGGTAGAGGGGTATGGAATGGCTTTAGATTTATTTCATTTTTAAACAGTATTGCTACTCCACCACCTTTCTTATTAGTTCTATCTTGCTTTATGATGTTATAGCCTGGTGGTAGGATTTCTTCACTATATGGTTTTAGCCAGGACTCAATAATAGTTAGAATATCAGGAGAGTAGTGAGTAATAAAGGCATGCAGTTCTTGGAGTTTGTTGGAAATACTTCTAGTGTTGATGTTAATTATTAGTAAATCAGTTTAACATTTCTTGGGGAGATCATAGGAAGAGGGTCCTGGGTTTGGGTGAATGTCACCAGCTATAAGGAGTATTATGTTGATTTTGAAAAGGTGTTTGATGGCTTGGCTTAGTGTAGAGAGGGATATATAAGCTGCTTTTTTATTGATGGTTGAAAGTGTGTTGGACTTTGGGGTGTGTAGGATAATACTAGTGTTAAATAGTGTTGGACAGACTTGAAAATGTATAGAATTTATAGTGTGTTGTATAGAAGGAGGTATTGTCTAGGGGAATGCGTGTTTGAATGGGTGTGTTGTACGACAGAGAAATTAGGGCTAGTAGGAGTGAGGGTAAAAGGATTTGTATTGTGATGTAATTTGGAATGGTAGAAATGGTGTAGTTGTGAGGTGGGGTTGGGGTGTGGTTTGTGAGAGGTGTTAATTGACTGGAGCAGATTATTGGAGCAGGAACTGAGTCAGGTGATTATGGATAAGTATAAGTGTAGTTGTAGGGTGGGAACTGGGTGTAGGGTAGGGGAGCAGAGTGAGCCCACAGGGTGAATGGAGCGGGGACAGAACCAGCAGAGGTGAGTGCCAAAAACATATCAGTGGTTGCAGGTAATAGTTCTGCACTGATAGAAAGATATTGTCTATAGATGGTAATTTAGTTAATAAACTTTAAAGGCTAAAGTTTAGGGATGTTTCTTAGGATGAAGTCTTAAAGCAGACAGGGTAAGAAGGTAGACCTGGAAAGGCCACTAAAAAGATTAGTTTGGATCGGAAGCCTTTAGAGAGCTATGTAGGTGAGGCTATTTGGGACAATTTGTGGTTGATTGCTGCCACCTACTGTAAAAGCTAGGGAACCTTGCGAGTGTGTACACTGTTGAGCTTAAGCTAAAAATCGCAGTTATGTTTAGATTAGCTTCAGTAGGGAGTTATACAAAACTCTCCTTCCTAGAGGACCAGGTAATTAAACAAACAGGAGCTTACATGTGCTTTAGTTTCACAAAGCACAATTTAGCTGGGAGACTAGGACCTCTGTTTATATTGTTTTAGTTCTTATTGTCTAGTTTCTTTATTTCCCGATCGCTGGGTTGCTTTCTTTCCTGGGCGGGTGGGAGTATAGATTGAGTTGACTGGAAAAAAAGAAGCAGAGAGTAGGGTAGTATTAGATTATGATGTGTACATAGTCAGTTTTAAGTTTAAAGAGTGTAGAAGGTGAGTGTGGTTGAGTGTGGGTGGATAAGAGAATAGAAAGTGTGGGAGATGATGTGTGGATGCATGGTAGCAGGTGAGTAGGCTGAGAGAGTGCATGCGGTTGAGACAATATAGGTACTAATCTAAAGGGCACTTGGATATAGGTGTTAAAGATACTAGAGTGTAAAAAATAAAGGAGCAGTACTAAGGACCTTCTCGTTCTTTTTAGTGCCCAAAAAGCCAGGGGGACTGGAAACCAATTATGGATCTCAGCAGATTGAACAAATCTGTACAAAAAGAAAAGTTCCGGATGGTGGTACTGGAGTCCATTCTCCCCTTTCTGGGTCAGAACAATTGGATGTGCTCCATAGATCTTCAGGACGCGTACTATCATATAAAAATGAACAGACGGTCCAGGAGATTTCTACACTTCTGGCTAGGGGCCAGTCATTACCAATTCTGAGCTCTGCCCTTTGGTCTCACCACAGCCCCCAGGGTGTTCACCAAATGCATGGTAGTAGTTACGGCTCACCTGAGACATCTAGGATTCCAGGTGTTTCCTTATCTAGATGACTGGCTCCTCACTGCTACCACCAGGCAACAACTTAGAGGCACGAGATTACACCATAATATCCTGTGCTCAACTAGGCATCACAATAAACTTCGAAAAATCTGCCTTGTTGCCCTCTCAATCTATTACTTTCATAGGATCAGAGCTAGACGCAAGAAAAATGATTGTAAAATTGCCTCAGGAAAGAGTTTCCATTATCTGACAACAGGTGTCACTTCTCCTGAGGAGCAAAAGAATTCAAGCCAAATATGTCCTTCAAGCTCTAGGGTCCATGGCAGCAGCCATTCTTTTAGTTCCCTTGGCACGCTTTCACATGAGAATCCTTCAGTGGCTTCTTTTCACACAGTGGTCCTTCCAGGAATTACCCATGTCTCACATGATGCTAATTACAGAATCTTGCAAAAAACACCTTTCCTGGTGGATGTTCTTCCCACTAGTGACTCAGGGCAGACCTTTCATGGAAATCCCATCCGATTGCCACAGTGACCACAGACGCTTCCCTGATAGGGTGGGGGGGCATTATCTAGGGAAAACAGTCCAAGGCACGTGGCAACTTCACTAGTACCACTTGCACATCAATGTCCTGGGGATGAGAGCGGTGCTCCTAGCGTTGCAAGCTCTTCAAGACTCTCTCCCTGCCAGGACTATTGCAATACAGATGGACAACATGTCAGTGGTTTGGTACATCAACAAACAGGGCGGAACCAGGTCTCTTACCCCCTTGTGCCGAGAGGCCCTCAGACTGTGGCAGTGGGCGATTTCCTCCCAATGTTTTCTGACAGCAATGCATATTCCTGGGAAATCCAGCGTAATAGCGGACAGGTTCAGCAGGGCTATCCTCATGAGTGGTCTCTGAAATCTTATTTTCCACAAATGGGGCCAGCAATGCTGCGATCTCTTTGCCTCTCCTCTCAACAACAAATGCAGCAGCTACTTCTCCCTTGTTCCTCCTCCAGGTCAGACACCCAAGGATGCTCTAGTCTACGATTGGCCTCAGGGACTCCTTTATGCATTTCCTCCCTTCCCCCTAATTCCAAAAGTCATTCAGAAAGCAAATTCGTTGGGTTGCAAGATGATCCTCATTGCCCCCTATTGGCCTCGACAGATTTGGTTTCCGTTCCTTCGCCCCCAATTTCTACCCCAGCCTTGGGTTCTGGACCCAGTGCCAGACCTCTTGATTCATCAGTCAGGTGAGTTACACCAATCCCTCCAATCTCTCAAGCTCACAGCTTGGTTACTCCACTTCCAATCTTAGCCAGGCTCCCCAATATTTCCCCAGCAGTGCGTGATATTATTGTTTCCTCCCATATGACAACTACAAGGAAAGTTTATGCTAGCAAATGGAAAATATTCTCTTATTGGGCAGAATCCAGGAATTTAGATCCCCTTACAGCTCCTGTACACAAAATTTTGGATTTCTTAGCAGAACTGTTTCGATCTGGCGCAGCTGCTGCTACCATCAGAGTACAACTAGCTGCCATTTCAAATTTTTACATCGGAGTTTTTAACTCAAGCTTAATGTCTCTCAAACTCTGTAAGGCCTTCATGTGAGGTACACCTCTACTTAGACCCCCCAGTGAAAGAGCCCTTTCCACCTTGGGATCTCAGTTTGGTTCTGGCCTCCTTGATACTGCCACCCTTCGAACCAGCAGCAGCATCATGTTCTTTGAAATTTATCTCTTGGAAAACTCTCTTCCTAGTTGCTATTACTTCTGCCAGACATGTTTCAGAACTCCATGCCCTATGTGTTTGCCCTCCATACCTGGTTTTTCACAAAGACAGAGTTTCTCTGAGAACCAACCCATCTTTTCTACCTAAAGTTTGTTCAGAACACAATTTGAATCAATCCATTGAACTTCCTGTCTTTTTCCGTAATCATTCCAACAAGGCAGAATACACAGATTACACCAATTGGATGTGCATAGACAACTACGTTTCTATCTCCATAGAACTAAAGAGTTGAGAAAATCATATCAGTTGTTCCTTTCATTTGCTAACGATAAACAAGCCCTTCCAGTTTTTAAAGTAACCTTGTCAAAATGGTTATCAGACACCATTGCCTATACTTACCATTTGAGACAAAAAGATCTTCCAGCAAGACCCAAAGGTCATTCATCCAGGTCAGTAGCTACCTCGGTAGCTTTTCAATCTAGATTGCCCATAGATTCAATTTGTGCAGCAGCTACTTGAGCAGATCCTCATACATTTATTTCTCATTACAAAGTAGATGTGGTCTCCCAGGGCAGGGCTTCCTTTGGTTCCACGGTTCTGAAGAGTCTGTTCCAATGAGCCATCCAGGATTGAGGTGCTAGGGATGCTGTCCCATCCAGCAAGAACGAAGGCGAGATTGGACAACTTAACATAAAGATGTTATGTACCTACCATAATGTTCCATGTTAGTTGGCCTTCATCTCATCTTCCTTCTTGCGTCCCTCCCTCCTTCCTCGAGGATTAAGAGGAGTTTTTCAATGGATTCACTGGCTAACTTGTTTTGTTCTTAGTTGCTTCCCAAGCAAACCATGACAATTTACGGTATATCCAGGTTTAATAATAATGGGTTATCTTCTGTGATTATGTCTAGTGTGAGCTATCTCAAACGAGATCTGGGTAGCTGACGCTGGGCATTCTGGGATAAAGGGTAGCCTCGAGCCAGTAAAAGCTCTCGAGCTATAGAAAGTGGCCGAGGATTGGCTCCGAACCCATCCAGCGAGATGAAGGACAAATAACATGGAACGTTATGGTAGGTAAATAACTTATTTTTTCCAAATGCTGGCTAGATTTAGGGATATGTGCAATTGGGTGCAACCTTAGGCTGCCTCCAAGATTAGCAGGGTATATGATCCTTTGGAGGACGAGATCTTGGACATGGCAACCTTCCTTCCATTGATCCCAGCATTGGGGATGTTTTAAAGAAAGCTTGTAGTTCTCCTCTGCTTAATGAGTCTGTGCCTAAAATAGTGTCTAAGAACTTCAGTGTGTGTGCTTGACCATTCCTGATCTCCAAGCCCCCTTGTCTGTGCACCCTGTTTCTGTGTCACCAACAACTTCTTCCAGTAAAAAGACAATGGCTTTATCAAACCCAGTCACTTCAGATAAGTTAGACAAGTTTCTAAAATCTTAAGGGAAGAAGGTGGTGCAGTCCAGCACAGCAGCTTTTAAAATGTTTGTCGGTATTTTATGTGGAAGTTTGCATTGCGGTGCATGGATAGTTTAGATGAATTCGCAGTATCATTACTTGTTGATCAAAAAGTCTGTGTTAAAAAAATATTGTTTCCAGTGTTCCTCAAGTGTCTAAACATGTTTTAAGGAGTGCCTTTAAAGGGACTAATACTGTTTATAGAAATGCAGCGATGTCAGTGGTGATGAGGAGGTATGCTTGGTTGCACAGTCAAACTTTTCTGATGAGTTAAAAGATGAGATTATGAATGCTCCACTTGACTATGATTGTGTGTTTGGTATAGCAGCTAATCAGATCCTTAAATACTTTGATGACGAAAGGTAATCTGATGCAAGAGATGTTAAATGTTCCATATTCCTAAGTTTCTCAACATTAAGCAGGATAATTTTCTCCCACTCAACAACAAAAATAAGGCTCCAAAAGGAAGTGGCAGGACAAAAACTCTATAAAACCTAACAAGAGGAGTTCCTTTCCCAAAAAGGATAAACCCCCCCCCCCTTCCAACTTGTGGCTTTGCCAAGGTTTGACATCCATCTTTCCTAATTTCCCCTCCAAGTGCCCCATTTCAAAAGTTAGCTCTCAAAAGGTAATCTGGTCATCAGTTAGTTGTATCTGACAAATGGGTGCTCAACATCGATGGCAACATTACAGATGGCAGCAGAAGTAACATCCACCTCCATTCAAGGGGAGGTCCCCCTCACCCTCCAGACCAGACTTTATTTCCTCCTATACTGCAGCAAGTGCTGGACTTGGGTGTCATGGAACAGGTCCCTCCTTTGGAAAGAATGAAAAGTTTCTACTCCAGAATTTACTTGGTTCACAAAAAATAGCTGTTGTGGAGACCAGTGTTAGACCCATCCTTTCTGAATACCTTTGTCAGGGTCACCAAGTTCAAGATGTTCACCCTGCAGTGTTTCCTCTCTTGCAGGACCACTCCTTCATGTTGAACATGGACTTGAAGGATGCATATCACCATATCCCAGTTACTCATCCCTTAAGGAGATATCTGAGATTTATTGTGTCTGGTTTGCACTCAGTTCTCTGCATTGCCCTTTGGGCTGTCCACTGTGCTTCTCGTTTCTACCAAATGCCTTGCTCCAGTAGTGGCCCACTGTCAGACTCTTGGCATTTACATTTTTCCTTACTAGGATGACTTCAATTGCTGATCTGTGCAGAGTTTGTATCCAGGTGTTTGGAATCACTAGAGAAGGTCTCAACCTGACTGTCCCAGTTAGGGTTTAACTTGAACCTTCAGAAGTTGTTTCTGACACGCACATAAAGGCTCGTCTTCATAGGTACTTAATTGACACCGACAAAAGAATGGCTTTTCATCAGGAAGACAAGGTCCTGTCTTATCAAATGGTGTTTCAGGATTTCTCTTGCTGAGGAACATTACTCAGCAAGAGAATTCCTAAAAATTCTAGGACTGATGACATGCACGATTCTCGTGATACCACTGGCCCATCTCCACATAAGAAATATTCAGTGGTATGTCCAGAACGGTTCAACCCAGCACCTACATTCCTTGGAATGTTAGTTGCTGGTGCTGTCCTTCATCAGACAAGTGTTACAGTGGTGGAGAACTCAGTTGAGTATCTATCAAGGAATTTCCTTCTTCCCTCCCGTTCTGGCTTAGTCTGTCCAGCCAGATTTATCTGACTTCACTTGAGGAGATGTGTCAATGGGAGTGCAAGTGCAGGCCACTTGTAGATCCAAGATGCACAGAAGTACATCATTATCAAGGAAATAATGGTGATGGTCCACAGCTTGAAAGTCCTTCTCTATTTATGGACTCTGGGTCCTCTTCTGGTGATTCCAGATAGCACCATAGTGATGTGGCACCTCAGTAAACAAGAGGGTACATGGTCATAACCCTCTGTGACCACTGGCAGTGATGGCTTGGGAGTTGGCTCTTCAGCATTCTCTGACTCTTCAGGCTTCATACATCCCATCAGAGCAAAATGTCATGGCAAACAGACTACGCAGATCTTGGACAGCTCAAGGCAGTGGTGTTCAGGATCTAGGCTAGATGTGGGGAATGCCTCAAATAGATTTATTCACCTCCTTACAAAACAGCTGGAGAAATTCTGTTCCAGACATCCTTGCAGCCATGGTGGAGGACATACACATTATCATTCACTGAGATGGAAATGTTTCTGTATGTGTTTCCACCCTTTCCAATGATTCACAAGGTACTTCCGAAGGTTCAGAAAGAAATGCCAGAGATCATTGTGGTGACCCCCTTTTGACCCAGGCAGTCTCCTTCTAATGGTATTGGCCAAGGGCATTTACCACAGACTTCCACACACACACTGGATTTTTTCACACAGTCTTAGAGGTGATTGGAGTACCCCATTTCGAGCCAGCTACAACTGAAAGTCTAGATGTGTCCATCTTGACTCCATTTAGGTACTTGTTTAATGAGAAGGTGCAGCAGGTGTTATAGAATGCCTTATATCCTATGGTTACAAATGGATGAGGTTTTCAAAGTGGTGGCTAAATGAGAACACAGGGTCCCTGAAGGTTAACATCCCTCTGGTCTTGAAATATTTGTCACATGCATCGATTAAGGTGCAGTTAGTGGCCATCGCTGCTTGTCTGCCAGTGGATCCCTCTCTTTAGTCTTTTTTGGTAAATCAGTTCATGAAAGGAGTATTGCATATGAGACCCTCTCGCAAACAAATTCCTCCATACGATCTCAAGTACATTCTGGAAAGAGCGACTTTACCACCTTTCAAAACAGCTACTTGGGATGAGCTGAAGTTCTTAATGTGGAAAGCTATTTTGCTTATTGCTGTGACATCTACAAGGCAAGTCCCTGAGCTGTAAGCTGTCATGGTGGGAAAAACGTTACCTGATTTTCCACAGGCAGAAGGTTGTGTTATGCACTAACCCCTCTTTCATGCTGAAAGTGGTCTCAGAATTCGCTCTGTCTGTTAATCTCCTAATGTACTTCCAAGAACCTAAGAATAGTGGACAGATTTGGCAAAAATTTCACTCCCTTATCCCCTCCAAAGTTATCACAGACATTGCCCCCAACTCCTCCCACCTCCACCTTACATATCAGAGCAGGTCATTAAAGCCTTGTCAGAGGCAAAATACACAGCTTCTGTGGGACCAGATGGCATCCCACGCTGTCTTCTAATAAAATTAAAACATGAACTTGCATCACCATTAAGTACCCGATTCAATCACAGCCATAACCACTGTCTTTGTTCCTGTGGAATGGAGAACAGCAACAGTTATTTCTCTTTCCAAAGGTGGCTTAGCAACAGACCCAGGGAATTATAGACCCATAAGTCTGACCAACCTCATCTGTAAAGCCATGGAACACATCATCATGGACCTCATAAATAAAGACATAGGCGACCTCCAAACCCTGGATCTGACCCAGTTCAGCTTTGAAAAGGGCAGATCCTGCCTGCTAAACTTGGTGGATTTCTTTGAAAATGTGACCAAAGCCATTGAGTACAAATTTGTGCACAAAGTGTACCTCGACCTAGCAAAGGCCTTTGACACAGTCCCACACTTGGGCATTACCGATAAGCTTAGCAAACTGAATGTAAACCCCTTTGTTGTAAGATGGGTTGCCAACTGGCTCACAAACTTGGTCACTCCACATCAACCAGCAGGCCTGTCACTAGTAGGGTGCCACAAGGGTTAGTGCTGGACCACCTACTGTTTGGTATATACTTCTCAGAAGTTCAGGCCAAAACTAAGGAGCTGTGGCTGATCAAGTTTGTGGATGACTGCAAACTGGGTGCAATTACTGAATTCCCAAATTATGTCAGTATACTTCAGATGGGTCTTGCAGACCAACAACTGGTGTTAGTCACAGTCTCAAACTGAATGTAAAGAAATGCATTATCATTCCCTTCAGTAAAAGCAATGTCCGTTCACACTATCAAATTAACAACAATACCCTATGTACCTACGAAGTGGTAAGAGATCTGGGATCACAAGTAAACTACAACCTTAACTTTGACCACCATGTGTCGACTGTAGTAAGGAAGGCTTTCTACATAGCACACTTGATTAGCAAAGGCATTGTCTGTAGAGCAAAGGTGGTTATAATCCCTCTGCACTCGTCACTAATCAGGCCCATAATTGAGTATAACCCCCCCCCCCCTTTCGGCATGTACCATACAAAGCACCTGCAGCAATTGGAGAGACCTCCGAGGTTTCTAACTAAGATGATCAAGGGACTCCAGCACATGCCTTACACAGACTGACTAGTCCCTGTCACTATACTCCATTTCATATAGACTTCTTAGGGGAGACTTATGTCTGGTTTACAGAGCAATCTCTAACCCAAACCTAATGAATTTGCTGCACATCTGTAAATCAAACGAGACTAGAGCTGCCCGTTCCAGGGACCTAAATATAGCATGCAACTTGAATAGGACATGCTGGAGGAACAAATGTGTCTCCCAGCAACTGGCGTGTCTTTGGAATAGGCTGCCAATTCATATGAAGCAGAGCACCTTTATGACACTGTTACAAGGGATCCTGAATGAGTGGATGGGGCACCATAAATTCATACCGGGGATAGTGCCTGCAACCCTCCTAAAAATGGACAGTCATTAATGAATACAATCCTGGGTATTGACTAGAGTGTTTGTGGTATTACATTGGGGTGAAATGGCTGAACTTGAAATGACCTCCAGGTCGATAGCCTAGTAACCTCCTATGACAATGGAGAGAGGATACTTCATACCTTGGATATGTATCGTTATCTCAGGTACTCCCTTGACAGAATGAAACCATTTTGTGTTTTTTTTTTCATACACGGGCAAAGAAGGGTCAGCCTGTTTCTAAGCAAACCATTGCTCATTGGTTGTCCTATGGTATTGTTTTTTTGTTACACTCACCATGGCATGGTGAATCCAAGCAAAGTACAGACATATTCCACAAGGGTTTTTTCCACTTCAGTGGTGTATTGGAAAGGAATGGACTCCAGAAAGTTTCTAGAGACAGCAACTTGATTCTCTGTCTGTACTTTTAGGAAACATTACAAACCAGATACTTTTCTAAATCCAGAGCAAGCTTCCCTAGGGCCATTCTCCAGGGGCTCCTGGACCCTTATCCTTCCTCCTCTCAGGTTGGGTGAGCTTTGGAAATCTACTCATGCCAATAAGACAGTGTGTTTGTTGAACATAGCACATTTGGCAAGTCCTACTTACCTATAATGGTAAATGTTTGTAGAACATACTGCTTTACTGGCAGCATCCACCCACCATCCCCCTTTCCTCATTTTTTGGATGTACATAGTTTGGTGTTGGAGTTGTCATTGAGTTATGCTCAGCAGCCTTTATTTGTGTGTGTTGTGTATTTTTTTCATTTGGAACAGTAGGTGTTTGCAAAACTTGCATTTTCATTTTCTCTTCCAGCTGGACCCTAAAAAAACTAAAAGGGTTCTGTGTGTAGGTCTGAAAGGTGCTTGCTGTATTGCCAGGTGATTGGTTCATCGCACCCATAGGCTGACAGCTGGAGGAACTTTGAGTTTTGATAGACTGCCAGAGAGAGGGCAGCCCGTCACTGGTACTCCAATGACAGTAAGGCAATATGTTTCTGCATACATCTACTGTTACAGGTAAGTTTGACTTGTGCATCTGTACATTCATCCTTGGAGAAACGTGCTTTGCCCTTCTAGACATGGGGGTATATCTTGAGAGTGGGCTCTGGCAAGGCACAAATAATCCCTGAACTCACTTGCCTTGTAATTCCCATGATCCTAATGTGCAGAAGAATTATGGTACTGTGCCACTAATTTGTGTTGGGAAACAATATCACGGAAGTAAGCATAGCTCTGTGACAACAGGGATGGCCAGTTCAAATGGCTAGCTTGTACTAGGGATTATACATTCCAGGTAAGTCTAAACTATAAGTTGCTTATTTATGTTGATATTGGGGGGGGGGGGGTTAAAGCCAAATAACTTTGATTATACCCAAGAATTTGAGATAAGAAAGTTGCGTCTTTTATAGTGTGGTTTTGTGCGAGAAATATTTAGTTTTAATTATGCTTAATAACAGCAGTCTCTGTGGTGGACAAATGCCCCTTTCTCTCATCAAGGAGCAATCCTGAAGATTACATTTAATATGCTCAAGGAGGTACAACACTCCTCAATACAACTGAACGAGTTTCAGCAGTGTTTTACTGTGTGTTGGTTTGTTTCGTTTTGATTAAAGTGCTTGTATTCTTTCATTAAACCATGGCTTTTGTATATAGCCATTTTCTGTTTGCTTGATTATTAGCTACTTTGATTTAGTGCATTTACTGTTGTTGCCAAATACCATGCATTTGTTCCCTCAGAGTCACATCTGCAGACCTTAATTCGTGTATTAGGTTTCTCCTTGTATCTGTCCTCAAGCAGCATCTCTGTCCTGTGCTTGTTTGAAGTGATGCACTATCCCAAATCCAACAACAGGGAGCATTTGTTGCACTTTCTACCATCCTATTTCTAAATAACTTTTTGCTTAACATTTCCTTCTGGGTTTTATTAGTACCCCTTGCTGTTATGATCATGTTCTGAAACAAATCTGTATTTGTCCTATAGTTATCTGTATAGCCATTCTTTATTTTGGTTGGACTTTCAGGATTTATTTCAGATTTGAGATTTTTTTCTGAATTGTGCTTTTCTCTGTCAGTCTTGCTGTTAGGATAGAGCTGCTTGTTGACATGCTGTAAATAGTTTTCCATTGGATCTTGCTGCATGAAGACTCAGATCTCAAGAGTAAATTGTTTGAAGAGTCGTTTACTATGTAATGCTTCTGTCTTTGTGTAAGAAGTGCATGAATTTATATGAAGAACGTGGTAAGCCTCTGTTATGGTGGAAAAAAATCTTTAATGTGATTGTTGCAGCCTAAGTGTAGTGTTTCAAAGGCTGCATAACATCATCATCATCAACCTCCTTTTTCTCCATGGGGGTCGGACTGATGTCAACTGTCACCATTTCTTTCAGTCCAGTACCACTTCCTACCTTCTTCAACACTCACTCCTGACGGTCACAGGTCTCCCTGGATGCCCTCATTTCGTCATCTTCCCAAATTGTCTTCTGCTTTCTTGTACATGTGCCCAAACCACTGTAATCTTCTTTTTGACCATCTCTGTATATTGAGCTATAGGTTGCTCTGATGTCCTCATTTTTTTGAAATGTCCCAACAGTACAGCTCTTACTGTCTGTCTCGGACACTTCATATCCATCATCTTTAGCATCCTTAACTATTCTATCCTCACTGCCCAGCTTTCTTACCATGTAGAAGTAATGATCCACACCACTGTTTTGAAAATCACTTTTTAGTTTCTTTGACATTCTTCTGTCACATACTGCACCCCAACACTGTGCCATTCCCTGCAGCCCTTCTGACTCTAGCTTTGACTTCTTCATTACGACTGTCGTCTCTTCAGCCATCCCTCCGAGATACTTGAAGCTGTTAATCTGTTCCACTATTTTCCTCTTCTGTCTCAAATTTTTGTAATTTTCTGATTTACCTCATTTGCTGCCATGAAAACTGTTTTATTTATGCTCAGTTTAATCCTGAGTACCTTCAGTTTTGCACTCTTTCCACTATCATTTCATGAAGTTCTTGCTCAGTCTGCTTGTAATACCGTATTGTGTGCATATACTGCAGCTTTGTTGATCTGTCCCCTCCTACTTGATTGCTAATGTAGTTGATTGTCGGTATAAATAACAGTGGGCTCATACGGCTCAGAGCTGAACTCCGAGGCACACCTTCTGCCAACTGGGAGCCTCTCTGTAAGTTCCTAACATTGTTCATTCCGGTGTTATTTGGTCCTTATGTAGCCTCCACTAATTCTGCCAATGTTTCCCAAATTTTGAAATATTGCAAGAGTGTCCAAATTAGCTTTCTTGGGAACTTATGCCCACCTAAAGTCTAGGAATGCTCAGATGAACACTTTTTTCAGCTCTAGCTTCTTGTCAAGTATCTGTCTCACTACAAACATTGGGTCAGTTGTGCTGTATCCTAATCTGGATATGAACTGTTCTTCTCATCTTTCTATCTCTTCTTTATCCATCACCCTGTAGCACTTTTATGCAGTGTGACAGGCGTTTGATACTTCTATATTGCTTGCAGTTGTGATGTCCCTTTTCTTCTTGTACAGTGGCACTAGAATTCTTATTTTTTTATTTATCTGAGATGCTCCTTTCTCTTCGTACTGCAATGAGTACCATCTGGAGCAATTTCTCCACTGTCTTGCCCAATATTTTGATTGTATGTGCCATGGCCTCATCTGCTCCAGCTGCTTTCGTGACTTCATTTTCTTTAGTGCTGTTCTTTCTTCTAGGATGAGCTGTTTTTCCACTTTCACCATAGGCTGTGTCTGGGGCAGTACAGCTGTTGTGGGGATTTTGTGAAAGTACTCCTCCTGTCTGTGTTTGATTCTGTGGACTGCTCATAAGATTATAGTAAGTTCAAAAGGCTATTGGCCTTGAGGCATTTACAAATCTAGCCAAGAATTTAGCCCATGTTCTAACCAGTCAGCACCCAATACCACTGTCCAGCAGAGACACGGGTGGCAGGGGTGTATTTTTTGTTCCCCATCCAGTTATCCAGGTTAAAAAGGGTTAATGAGGAGCTCTGCTTAAGATGGAGAGGGAGTCTATTCCACAGAAGGGGTAGTCTCTGAGACACAAATCTGTCCTGCCAACAAATCCTATTGATATCACAGAGCAAGTTGAGGTTGCGTGTGCAGGTTACTTGAGTGGAGCTCGACTTGTGGATATGCAGCAGTCCCATCAAGGTGGGGTCTGAGAGTTTTGTATGCCAGACAGAGGTCACCTCTGAGGAGTCTGTATGAAAATGAGTAGAGGGACAGGGCTTTTAGCCTATCTGTGTAAGGTAGAAGTTTGAGGCCCTGGATTACCCTGGTAAGGAACCTGTGTAGTCTCTCTAGCTGCTGCATGTGCTTTGTGAGGTACATGCCAAAAGGGGTGTTGTACTCAATAATGGGTCTTGTAAGGGAAGAATACAGGGATGTTATGACCTCCTTGTCCCTGAATGAGCTACCCTTCCTAATAAGGTGGGCCATGTAGAAAGCTTTCTGTACAACGGAGGCAATATGGTGGTCAAATGTCATTCTGCTATCAGATCAACCTGGGTGCCCAAGTCCCTCATGACTGATTGCATGCGTAGGACCTTGTTCTTAATGTGACACTTTTTTGTTGGTATGTCACTGTCCCCAAAGGGGGTGATGATGCATTTTTTGGCATTCAGTTTGAGGCCATGTTTCTGGCACCAATCATTTGTTTGGGTGAGACCGACTTGAAGGATGTCCACATCACTAGAGGAATTGATGACAGCACCCAACTTGCAGTCATCTGCAAACTTTGTCAGCCATAGCCCACTTGTTTTGACTTGCACATCAGAAAAATATATCACAAACAACAGAAGCCCCAAGACTGGTCCGTGGGGTGCACTGCTTGTTACGGATCTACTGCTTGAGGTGGCTTCCCCTATTTTGACTAGGTGACTCTGTCAGTGAGCCAGTTTGCTACCCATCTGGTAACATACAGATTGGTGCCTAGTTGAGAGAGTTTATCTGTTATACCCGACTGGGGAATAGTATCAAAGGCTTTGGCCAGGTTTAGGTATGCAGTGTTCACCGTCTTCCCCTCATCCATGGCTTTGGTGACTGTCTCAAAGAAGTTGACCAAATTTAACAGGCATGACCTCCCCTTGACGAAACCAAACTGTGTGGGATCAGGTGTTTGGAGGTTGCCAATGTCCTTGTTAATGAGGTCCATGATCATCTATTCCATAGCCTTTCAGATCAGGCTAGTTAGGCTGATGGGTCTATAATTTCCTGTATCGGTGGATGCTTCACCTTTGTGCAGAGGGATGACAGTGGCTGTCCTCCACTCGGCTGAGATGAAGCCAGTACTCAGGCTTTTGTTGAATAGGGTGCCTAATGGTGCTGCAAGTTCCTGCTTGAGTTCATGTAGGATGCAGCCTGGGATGTTATTGGGTCCCATGGAGGCTGCATTTTTTGCCTTTGAGAGGGCAGTGATGACTTGCTCCCTAGAGATGTGGGGAAGGGGGCAGGTGTTCTCGATGTCCTGATTTATTGATAGGGGGACAGAGGAGTGAGGTTTTCACTGAACCGGTCTTCTAGCAGGTTGGCTAGATCTATGGCATTTGTGTATGTGTTGTCTTTGACCAGTGCTTCCTTAGAGATTGTATATGTGAAGAAGGCCTTATGATTGTATTTAGTAGATGTGGCCAGTTTGGACTTAGTTTGCTTTGGAGGATTTCACTAGTTCTGTTATTTGCTTGTGTGACACCTGTGCCCTAGCCCAGCAATCAAGGAGCCTCACTCCCACCACTAATACCAGAGAGGGTGTCTCATATATGAGGAAAGGATAACAAATACACAAAGTAAAATGCAATTTCTCTTAAGAGCACACAGAGATCACAGTCAGTCTGGGACTGGTTGCTCCCTTGCTCTCCACGTCCCCAATAAGACTCCCCACTGGCAAAGCTATATGGTCCAGATCTCAGCCTAACTGGCAACTAACCTCCAGTACCCTCTCTGTCCAACCAGTGCTTTGTGTCCCTGCCCAAGTAGCTGACACGCACACTTTCAGATAAGTATTTATACAACTTCACAGACACTCCTGGGAAAGGCTGACACAGACTCTCCAGCTGTGGCCCTGTACCCAGACTATACGGTAGCAATTCCTGCCACCACCAGCTAATAATTATCAGTTACCCAAAGACGCTTAAAAAGGTGTCCAATTATTACTGTGCAATATTATTATCCAATTGGTAAGTGTGACTAAACAGTCTTAAGGCTTATTAGAGTGGCTTTGTACAATAAACTCTGTAAATATGCAATGTACTCTATAACTTAACTTATCTCTACATAAACCAGCCACAGTTGAAAAGGGTATAAAAATATTTAATAATAAATACTAAAACCACACAATACTACTACACCACAGTGCTATTCAAGAGTTCAGAGACCACAAAGAAACTTAAAATAATTCAGTAGTGCAGTTCTGACAAAACAGAAAACCCAGTTCTAACATACTGCTTACATAAAGAGAGCATAAGGCAGTGCTGAGTTGAATGTCCAAGATCAAAATGCTTGCAGTCTCTCTCTCAGCAATAGTTTTTTAAATCACTAACAAACTTTTCTGCTGGGCCCTCCCAGATTACATCATTCTCAGTTTCCATTACATCATTTCTTTGACACTTAGCCTGGGGGTTCCCAGGCCAACAGGCTACATTATTTAGCAAGCTAACACCTGATCAGGACGCTACAACAATAAAAGACATTTCACATGTACACTCTAGTAATTATTCCTTAAGTTAAAACAATAGAAAGAATGTGCTAGCTCAGGCAGACTGACTCTGAGCTCTACAGATCAAAGGATAGATTTGAAATAATTTTAACTGTAAAAGAAAGATTTGAAATGCTTGACTTAGTTTTCCTTACAGCAGATTGCAATGTTGCTACAATCTTGAAGTTCAACATTTTACAGTATTTACAAATGATAGAATTATGTACCAAATCTATTTGACTAGGCTGGCAGCCTTCACCCACGTCTACCAGTCTTCACCCCCCCTGGAGAATTCAAGCTATTTTTTTCAAGTGACCCTTGAGAAACGCCACTTGAGAGGGTTAGGTGTATCTGAGTGTACCTCACCCCATTCCCTGTCTTGAGAGCCCATCTGCATTGGCATTGCTAATCCCACTGTGGTTCTGCACTGACATTTCATATGCTTGTAAGCCCAGGCTCCATCATAGCAACTTGGCATTTTGCTGACTGGTTCTGTTTAACCATGTTAGAGGGTTGTGATCTGTCATTACAGTGAATTTTCTTCCATACATATAAGGCTGAAGTTTCTGCAGTGCCCACACTATGGCTAGACATTACTTTTCTACAGCTGTATAGCATTCCTCCCTGGCTTAGAGCTTACGATTGAGATAAACCACTGGGTGCTCTTCCCCCTCTGAAGAAATCTGGCAAAGTACAGCTCCCCACCCTGTGGTTCGAAACATCCACTTGCACACATTCTTTGCTGTAATCTGGACTGGCTAGCACAGGGGGTCCTCCCAATGCTTCTTTAAGCTTCTGGAATGCCTGCTCACATGCTGGGGTCCACACTACCTTATCTGACCTGTTCTTCCTTGTCAGGTCTTTGAGGGGAGCAGCTATGGTACTATAATTGGAGACGAACCTTCTGTAGTACCCTGCTGTCCCTAAGAATGCCCTCATCTGCTTTTTGGTAACAAGTGAAGGCCATGCCTTAATGGCTTCCACTTTGGCAGGTTCTGGCCTTATCTTACCACTCATCACTCTATGTCCTAGGTAGGAGACCTCTGCCATACCCACCTGACATTTGCTTGGCTTAATGGTCAGCCCTGCCCTCTGTAGTCTTCCCAGCACCTCCCTGATATGCTGAAGGTGCTCTGGCCAGGAATGGCTGCAGATGGCAATATCATCTAGGTAAGCAAGGGAAACCCTCCTGCTAGGATATTACCTACCAGCCTCTGGAAAGTCACGGGGGCATTCTTCATCCCAAAGGGCATCTTTGTGAACCCATACAAGCCAGAAGGAGTCACAAAGGCTGACTTCTCTCTAGCACTGGGAGTCAAGGGCACCTGCCAGTAACCCTTGGTAAGATCAATGGTTGTAAGATATTTAGCCCCACCCAGCTGCTCTAGGGCCTCATCTGTCCTATGCATGGTGTAACCATCCGACTCTGTGTGACTATTTAATTTCCTGTAGTCCACACAGAACCTGGTGCTGGCATCCTTCTTTGGCACCACCACCACTGAGGAGGCCCAGGGACTGTTGGACTCTTGAATCACCCCTAGTTCCAACATCTCCTGTACCTCTTCCCTCAGAGTCTGTCTGACTCTCTCAGGCACCCTATAAGGGACCTGCCTAATAGGCCTTTGGGGTCCTGTATCCACCTGGTGCTGCACCAGGTGGGTGCACCCTGCTTTCCCAGTGAACATGTCCCCAAATTCCCGCAACACTGCTCGGATTTCTCGAACCTAGGTAGGAGATAACTACTGGGACATTGCTACCCCTTTCATTGAGGTGTCAGCCCGAGCCTCACTGAGATCATCAGTCACCAGATCTCCCTCAGACTCCTCCTGCAATCCATTGCAAATGCTCAGCACAAGGGCCTATCTATCATGGTAAGGTTTCATCATGTTAACATGGTACAATTTTTGCCCCAGCCATCTGCCTAGCAGTTCCACCATGTAGTTAACATCACTTACCTTTCTTACCACCTTGTAGGGTCTCTCCCAAGCTGCGTGCAGCTTGTTGTCTGACAGGAATGAGAACCATTACCTGCTGCCCCACAGCATACTCTCTAGCTTGAGTATTCCTGTCATACCACACCTTTTTCTGTTGGGCTTCTGCCTGGTTCTCCTGGGCCAAGCCCATGAGTTCCCTGAGCCTTGTCCTGAGGATTAGGGCGTATGCCACAACAGACTCCTTGTGAGACTCGCACTCACCTTCCCACTCATCTCAAATTAAATCTAGAGGTCCCTTCACCCTATGCCGATACAACTCAAAGGGTGAAAAAAACTGTGGATTCCTGGGGGACCTCTCTGTAAGCAAACAACAGATGGGGCAAATATTTGTCCCACTTCCTCTTAAACAGATCTGCAAATACCCGTAGCATGGACTTGGTTGTAGAGTTTAACCTCTCAACAAGACCATTAGTCTGGGGATGGTATGTGGTGGTCTTCATGTGCTTCACCCCACAGGACTTCCGCAGACAAGCCAGCAGGTCTGACATGAAATTGGCACCTCTGTCAGATAATATTTCTTTTAGGAACCCCACCCTGCTGAAAATTTCTAACAAAGCATTTCCACCTTTTCTGCCTCAGTGGAGGACAAAGCCACCGCCTCAGGGTATCGTGTAGCATAATCCACTACCACTAGGATATACTTTTCCCCTGTGGAACTTGGGGTACTCAAAGGACCCACAATATACAAAGCTACCCTCTGAAATGGCTCCTCAATCACAAGCAAAGGCATCAAAGGTGCTCTCACCTTGTCTCCTGCCTTGCCTACCTTTTGGTACTGCTCACAGGTCCTGCAGTATCCTGTTACATCTCTGGAAATTCCAGGCCAATAGAAGCTTTGCATAATGCACCTCTTTGTATGTTTTATGCCCACATGACTTGCAAAGGGAATATCATGGGCTATGGCTAGAAGCGCCAAACAGTAGGCTCTAGGCACTACCAACTGCTGTACTCTCTCACCTTCTAGCCCTCCCTCAGGGGTCCACTATGTATAGTAACCCTTTGTCCCAGTATAAAGATGCCCCCTTTCCTTGAGAATCAGGTGGCTCCCTAGCTACCTGCCTCAGGCCTTGCAATGTAGGGTCTGAATGCTGAGCCTGTCTCAACTCTCTCCTTGTAACCCTTCCCAGCTCCCCTTCCACAGAAAGTCTGGCTTCCTCTGACAGTGGTGCCTCACTGTCAGCCTGTGTACTACTACTCTCCTCTACCTTTGTAGTTACCCTGTCCAGGGGAATGTCAGTACCCACAAGCAGCTGTGGCTCACCTTCAGTCTCACTGCTACAGCATAGCTCACTCCCTGAAGTAACCACCTCAACAATCCTGGCTGCAAGTATGCAGTCTGTCTGGGTCTCCCTCAGGCTGCCAGACCCACATGCTTTCTCCTAGTCTGACCGCGTGTAACTGCATAAGCACATGGTACTGCCTCATCCAAATCCTTCCCTCTCAGGGCATCTGCAGGATGGTAGTTTAGTACCCCTGTTGTCTCAAGACAACCTACTATTGGCATTTTGTTTTTCCCACTTATAGCTCCCTCACCTTTGGTTTCCCACTTTGCCTCCGTGGACACCTGTATGCCACATGTCCCCACTGGTTGCATTCAAAACATTTAACCCTAGCTCCTGGATGTGTACATGGACTAGTAGCTTCCCCTGCTACTGGCAGATTTTGTTGTGGCAGTCTGTGCTGCCCACCATGGGTTCCTTCAGACCCATGAGCAGTACTGGTGGTCCCCTTCCTGTGCAGGGCTGCCCTGCTTGCCAGGTATAGATCTCCCTTCTTCCCCAACTCATCTGAAGTAGCACATTGTCCATCAGATAACCAGATCCTCATGTCCTCAGGCAAAGTGGTAAGGACTTGTTTCCTCACCAAAAGGTCTGCCAGCCCTTCAAAAGTGGTGACCTGACATCCAGTCACCCAGCTATGAAAATAAGTCCTCAGTTCAGCAACATATTCACATACACACGTTCATCTGCCTTGCGTCTATGCTCACTAAACTTTTTCCTATACATTTCAGGTGTTCGCTTAAAACATTCTAAAAGACCTTTTTTATAGCAGTATAATCAAAACAGACAGCGTCAGACATTCTTGACAAAAAGATACAGCTTTCCCATGGAGTAAGGAGGTCAGGAACCGTACCCAGAGCCTTTGGTCAACACTATACTGTTTGCATACCCTCTCAAACATATGAATGAAACTATCAAAATTATCACCCTGTAAATTGCGGAAGAAATTTACTGACCTATTGTGCTGCTGGGGTCTAGTTACTCTCTTCCCCATTACCTCAATGAGTCTGGCGAAGAGTCTGCATTTCCCTCTCATGCCTCCTCGGACGCTTCTTTTCTTCGGCTTCTATCTCCAAACGCCTGACCTCCAACTCAAGTCTCTTTAGCTCCAGCTGGATTTTTAGTCCACTGCAGAAAGGTTGAGCTGTCCATTCTCTGAGGATATTGCATCTCCACTGCCAGTCTGATTGTCCTTTGCAGAAAAGTTGAGCTGTTCATTCATGGAGGATATTGCATCTCCACTGCCAGTCTGAGTGTCCTCCTGGATGCTGTTTTCTGATGCAGCTGTAACCATGGCTGCGATCAAGTCTGCCTTAGTCAGGTTTCCATGCACTAATCCCCTAGCCTGGCACATGTCCACCAGCTGACTCCTTGTCAGTTTTCAATACTCCTCTGCTGACATGCTGCCTGCTCACCCTGACTAACCAAGGTAACAAAAGAAATAAAACAATTGTGATTTGAACTAGTATTCACTGCATGGCTGTATTAGAATACAAAACACCTTCGGAGATCACTGTACACAAGCTACAGGATTCACTCTACCCACACCACTATAAGCCAATTAGTATTTGCCAGCTAATTAATATGTGATGTGGATATCTCACTCATGCTCACCAATTAGTATGTGAGGTGGACCCCACCACTGCAAACCAATTAATATATGAGGTGGATATCTCAATCACTGCCACCAATCAATATGTGACGCCCATGCCCTGGCCCAGCAACCAAGGAGCCTCGATCCTCACCACTAACACCAGAGAGGGTGTCTCGTATAGGAGAAAAGGATAAATACAGTAAAGTGCAGTTTCCCTTAAGAGCACACAGAGATCACAGTCAGTCTGGGGCTGGTTGCTCCCTTGCTCTCCAGGTCCCCCAATAAGACTCCCCACTGGCACAGCTATAGGGTTCAGATTTCAGCCTAGCTGGCAAGCTAACCTCCAGTACCCTCTCTGTCCAACCAGTGCTTCATGTCCCTGCCCAAGTAGCTGACGCACACACACACAAACACACACACTTTGAGAAGTATTTATACAACTTCACAGACACTCCTGGGAAAGTCTGACACATACTCTCCAGCTTTGGCCCTATACCCAGACTATATGGTAGCAGTTTCTGCCACCACCAACTAATAATGATCTGCTACCCAAAGGCTTTTAAAAGGGTGTCCAATTATTACTGTGCAATATTATTATCCAATTGGTAAGTGAAGTCTTAAGGCTTATTAGAGTGGCTTTGTACAATAAACTATAAATATGCAATGTACTCTAAAGCTTAACTTATCTCTGCATAAACCAGCCACAGTTGAAAAAGGTTTAAAAATGTTTAATAATAAATACAAAAAACACACAACAATAATACTACACCACAGTGCTATTCAAGAGTTCAGAAATCACACAGAAACTTAAAATAATTCAGTAGTACAGTTCTGACATAACAGAAAAACACTTAGTCTAATCTTTATAATTCCTGGCTACTTCTAGGAGAAAACACAATTCTAACATAGTACTTACATAAAGAGAGCATAAGGCAGTGTTGAGGTGATTGTCCAAGATCAAAATGCGTAGTCTCAGCAATAGTTTTTAAAATCACTAACAAACATTTCTGCTGGCCCCTCCCAGATTACATCATTCTCAGTTAGTTTCCATTACATCATTTCTTTGACACTTAGCCTGGAGTTCCCAGGCCAACAGGCTACATTATTTAGCAAGCTAACACCTGCTCAGGAAGCTACAACAATAAAAGACATTTCATATGTACACTCTAGTAATTATTCCTCAAGTTAAAACAATAGAAATAATGTGCTAGCTCAGACAGACTGACTCCGAGCTCTACAGATCAAAGGATAGATTTGAAATAATTTTAACTTCAAAAGAAAGATTTGAAATGCTTGACTTAGTTTTCCTTACAGCAGATGGCAGTGTTGCTACAATCTTGAAGTTCAACATTTTACAGTATTTACAAATGATAGACTTGTGTACCAAATCTATTTGACTAGGCTGGCAGCCTTCACCCATCTCTATACCAGTCTTCACAGCTTGTTCAGGCTAGAGAGAGATTGCTTCCAGTTAGGCACCTGGTCCTTGGTCCTGGACAGCATTTTTTCCTTTTATTGTAGAGTTTGTTTATTGCAGATGCCCACTAGACAGGTTTACTGTTCCTTTTGGAAGAGGATTTTCTCCTGTCGGGTATTCCTGATTCCATGCAAATATATAAATGGTCGTATAGTACTTTTGTGTAAGTTTGGACATTTGTGCCAGTTCCTGTGGATGGGAGGAGGGCTGTGAAGCTGTGTATACCTTAGCTTTGGATAAGTTTTTATGTTTGACCCTAGCTGTGTGTGTGTGTGTGGGGGGGGGGGGGGTCAGGGGAGATGGTGGCTTCAAAAGTGGCCTCTTTGTGGTCGGATCTTACTAGGGAGGATGACACTGTAGGGATGCTGCAGTTGGTTACTCATGTTGGTTAATACCAACTCCAAGATGTTATCACCTCTTGTGGGGGTTGTGACTAGCTGATCCAAGGCATTTGCATTGACAAAGTCAGGGAATCCGTGGACATTTATATTTTGGCATGAGTTGTTCTTCCATTCTGTGGTTGGATAGTTAGTGTCCCAGGATCGGGGTAAAGGATTGAATCTTGATTGATTCAAAGAGGTCCAAATAGGTGGAGTGGGCATCTTGAGTCAAAGTTGGGGGCCTGTAGCTAGCTATGATTTGAATAGGGGTCTTGTCAATGGTTAACTGCACTTGAAGTGTCTCCTGTGTGCCATACTATTTGACTGGAGATGTGTATGTCTTTAATATATATTGAAACTCCACCTCCTTTTGCTTTGCTGCCTATGATTTGGAGTCTAAATGTATGGATAGGATGAGTAACCTGTTATGGCTCGAGTGCTCTCCGCAGCTTTGAAAGATGTTTCTGTGACTGCACAAATGTCAGTATTCTCCAGGGTTAAGAATGCTTGTAATGAATGCAGTTTCATGTTTAGACTCCTAGCATTTAGCAGCATGACCTTTAATTTGTGTTTTGATTAAATTTTCATGTTGGTAGTTTTGACCTCATGGCATTGCCTAAAAAAGGCACTATGGGGGAGGCAGGAGCCTTTGCCAGAAGCTCTGAGGGAGACAGATGTGGACCATCTCTGACAAAGCATTGTGGTCTGTCAGTCATATCTTCCCAGGCTGTCAGGTACTTTATCCCCTTGGAATGACAACAGAAACTAAGCCAATTGTTAAAGTCAACAATTTTCTGTTCATATAAAGGCATCATTCTGGGTGACAATAGAATGCTTCTGAAGGCTAGGGACATACCTGCCTGGGACACACATTCAGCAAGCTCGATCATGTCTCTCTTCGTATAGACTTGAATGCATTTGTGATATGGTGGATTCTGGCACCCGACAAACTACTAATCAGGACTCTCTCCTTGTCCAGCCTGGTGAGGGGCACATCTGTGTGTCTCTCAATGGAGTCTCCTATGACTACTATGTTGGTTTTATGGTTAGGCCTTACTGGCTGTAAGACGCAGATTTGTGGACTATGTGTGGTGTGATGGGCTGTGGAGTTTGCGTGTGTTTTTCCCTCAGAAGTCTGTCTTATTTAGGTATCTTTTTGTTGAGGACCTCAGCATATGTGGGTATGTGATGTTTGAGGTGTGGTGTTTGTGTTTATAACCTTCTCAGTGCCAGACATATACTGGCTTGTGAGAGAGAGAGAGAGCATCGACTCTAGCTTCTTAATGTAATTGCATCTTTCACAAATTGTGTTCCTAAGTGGTGGTAGTAGAGATTTGTCCATGTACATGAGGCAGTTGCTACACTGTCTCATGATGCCCATATCACCCACACTGGCAGGAGAAACCATAGGAAATTGTCCATCCATATTTGTCATAATCTGAGGGAGAGAGGCCAGAGAGACCTAATGGGGTAAAGGGTGGAAGGTCTAAGATGAATACTACTAGATGATCGCACACGTGCTACTAAGGAAAAATTTGTAGCTAGAATACCTCGCAATGGGTTAAAAACAGAGCAGCTACGATGCGCAAACAAACCCAAACCAGCTCAAACATGCGGTTTAAATACCAGAAAAAAATAGAAGATTCTAGTAACACAGAAATCTAATCAATCCTGCTCTCTTTACCAATCAACCTGTGCCAGACAAGGTCCAGGCAACCCTGCTCCTCTCGCTAGCAGAGAAGATAGGCCTTTACCAACACAATATGGCTGCCAGAAACATAGAAGGCAAACACAAGATTGCTGCCAGAAACGCACAAGGCAAAAAAAAAAGTAAACAACCTGGAGGAAAATGAGAATATAAATGTCAACAAAGATGTAACTGAAAATACAGGCCATATGGGTATAAATATTCCCACTAACTTTATTACTACTTTCAGTATACACAGTAACCATTGTTTAGCCATTTTGAGAAAAAACTGGGACCTATTTAAGATGTATCCAGATATTCATCAGAAGATAGGTGAAGGTCCTAGAGTGACCTTTAGGAAAGGAAAAAATCTCAAATCACTACTAGAAAAGCAGGATATGGTAGTGGTAAGGAATCCGGGCATGTTCAAATGCCTGAATTGTAATTATTGTAAATTTGTGGATGAAACTTATTCCTTTCAAGTCAATGGTACAACGTATAGACTGAAGGGTAGATATAATTGTAATTCCACTTTTGTCAAATACTTAGCAAGGTGCACATCCTGTGTAGCGTATTATATAGGTAAAACAGAGAGAAGACTACGGGACAGGATGTATGAACACCTTTATGCTAATAAGAAGTGTAAATTTGAAAATGCATTAGCAAAACATATATCCTGTTATAAGGATCATTGTTTCAAATGTATGGTTATAGATCAAGTTAAAGTTGATATCAGGGGAGGCCCAAGGCCTCTCAAACTTGAGGAGCTTGAGTTAGCCTGGCAGGTGAGACTGAATGCATACAGCTCCCCAGGGCTGAATGACTCTTGTTCGATTAGTAGTGTCTTGAAATTAAATAGCCCAAAGAGGTGAATAAATATGAGTATATAAAGTAACATCAAGTAAAAAGCATAATTTCAGTTACTATCATATATATTATATATATTCCAAACACTCCATGTAATAGTATGGTCCTATTAAGTAGGTGGAAATTTCCCCTTAAATGGTTCTGTGTCTCGGTGTCTCATCTTATCTAATCTTATTCAACATGATTTTACATTTAATTTTAATACTCAGTTTTAAATCTAACTTCAGTTAGTTTTTGGAAGTCAATATGATTTACTCTTTTGGAAATGTATTTCATTTTTATAGTTAGGACATGAATATGCTCTGTTTTTTTTTTTTTTTAAATTAGAGTTAATTAATTGGTCTTTATGCATATATAATGTGTTTGTACTAATTGATAATGTTTCTGATGAAGTCAGCTGTGGGAGCTGACGAAAAGCGCTTCAAATACATTTACTTTTGTGACTGCACACTTGCTACCGCCCGTATTTTTGCTTTTATAGTTGTTATGCCAGTTTGTGTTTCAAGGGCAGATCATGCCTAGTCAACCTGGTGGACTTATTTGAGAAGCTCACCAAAGCAATGGATGAGGGCAGAATTGTTCACACTGCCTACCTTGACCTGGTCAAGGCATTTGACTTAATACCTCACTCGGGAATTGTAGACAAACACAAGAGGTTAGGTACAAACCCGCATGTCACCCAGGGGATAGCCAACTGGCTCACAGGCAGGACCTAGGAAGTTAGAATTAGGGAGTCCACCAATACAAAGAGGCCAGGCACAAGTGGAGTCCCTCAGGGATCAGTTCTTGGACCACTCCTTTTTGACATTTACTTCTCAGAAGTCAAGGCCAATGTCAGTGGCCTCTGACTAAATTTGCGGATGATTGCAAATTATGAACTGTTATTGAATCTCTCACTGACACTAATGTTCTCCAGGAGGGGCTGACATAGACAAACCGCTGGTGTCAGAGACATGAACTAAAAATAAATGCCAAGAAATGCATAATAGTGTCATTTGGTAAGTCATCCATCCCTGGTAACTATTATATTGACAACACACCCCTTAGAATAGACCCAGTAGTCAGTGACCCACACAGATAGTAATCTAGCCTTTGACCATCATGTGTTTACAGTGGTGAGGAAATCATTCTGTATTGCACGACGTATAAATAAAGGTATGGCATCTAAGTCCAAGGAAGTCATTGTTCCACTGTATTCGGCATTCATCAGACCTATCATTGAGTAAAATGCTGCCTTTGGTATGTACCTAACCAGGCATATCCAACAATTGGAACATCCATAGAGGTTCCTTACTAAAAGAATACAGGGTTTAAGTAAAATGTCCTCTGCAGACTGCCTCGAGGCCCTATCCCTGTATTCTGTCTCCTACAGGCTTTTGAGGGGAGATGTATGCCTGGCAATACAGGGCATTGTCAGATCCCACTCTGATGGACCTCCTGTGTATCCACAAAACAAACAGCACTAGAATTACCTGTTCTAAAGACTTAAACCTTGCCTGTGATATAAATAGGTCCTGTTGGAGAGATAGGTATGTATCCCTGAGACTACTGCATCTGTAGAACAGGTTTCCCGTCCATGTGAAGCAGAGTTGCTGCTTAACCCAATTCAAGTGCAACTTAGACAACTGGATGGGAAACCGTAAATTCATCCCTGGTTTGGCACCTATGTCTCTAATGGACACGGGTAACCTGTAAATGTTTCGTCTCCCAAACCCCTGCTTACACTTAACAAGGGTATCGGAACTTGTCAGAGGTGTGGGATGCATGACTAGGCTTAAAAAGGCCGTTGTAGTCGTTAGCCTAGTAAATACCTATGAAATGCAGTTAATCAGTAAATTGCTTTAAAACAGTGCAAATGTGGTAAATTAGCTATAAGGCAGAAATAAAAACGATAGACAAGTGCAAATGCAATAAAATAAGTGAAAATAAATGAAAAAGCACTTAGACTGGTCTTGGAGCCTTAGGAATTTTATAAAACGTCCCAGAGATGATACAGCTTAGCAGAGCCTGGTTCAAACAAGCCAAATCCAGCTCAAATGCGAGGTTTAAATACACAAAAATAGAGTATTCTAGTAACACAGAAATCTAGCCAATCCTGCTAGCCCCTGCTCTCTTTACCAATCAGCTTGTGCCAGGCAAGGTCCAGGCAGCCCTGCTACTCTCACTGACAGAGAAGATAGGCCCACATACCTGCAGATAGCTGCCAGAAACACAGAAGGCAAACACAAGATGGCTGCCAGAAACACAAACTGCAGAAACAAACAGCTCTGGATGCAACAAACCTGTATCCAGGCTATGCTACTCAATTTAAGGGTTAAAAACACAGTAAAAACTCACAGAAAAACAGATTAACTACTTACAGACAAAAACAGAACTCACAGTATGAAAAAATACAGTTAAACAGTAATGAATTGCAGTAAAATGCAGTTATATAGTAATGAACTGCAGTAAATAGCAATGAAATAGTTAAACAGTAATGAAATGCATTTAATCAGTAAATTGCTTTAAAACTGTGCAAATGTGCTAAATTAGCTATAAGCCACACATAAAAATGATAGGCAAGTGCAAATGCAATAAAATAAGTTAAAATAAATGAAAAAAACACTTTGATTGATCTTAGAGCCTCAGGAATTTTGTAAAACATCCCAGAGATGATGCACTGGTGTGTAAGGTTATTGTTGGCATCCCTTATAAAAGGTGTCTATTGACCATCTTTATCTTTCTTTGATATGCAGTCTGATGGAGTTTTTGTGCCATGTGCCGAGTCACTTTCCAGAAGCTGGTAGAGTGCCTCCGATGCCTTGTTCTTTGATATTGCAACTGTTCTTTTAGCCTCTGTTGGCCAACCAGTGTTCCTTCTTAGCCTGGTACATACTTTTTGTATCCTACTTTTTCTGCACTCCTTTCTTTTGATAATTTCTTGGACTTGTACATTTCACCATCTTTTTTTCTGTACATAATTTCCATACATGGCTCAGCTGCATATCTATTTCCATAGTCCCACACACTGTTTTGAGACATTGTCATTCTTCAAATCCAGCTATTTCCTCTTCTTCCTAAGGTGCTAGATCCTTAAGTATTTCCTTGAACTCGTGCTTTTGCTCCAGTCAACTTCCATTTCTTCAGCTTAATCTCTGTTGACCTTGGAGCCTTTTCTGACCACTGCTTGCATATGATTGTAGCTACACGTATATTATGCTGTGGGGCGACTGTTTGTTTTACTGGGGATGATCCTGCAATCACTGACTTCGTCCCAATGTCGTTTACTAGAAGGAAGCCTACCTGAGTTGCATGTTGGCCACTCTTGCATGTGATTTTGTGATTCTCCCTTTTGCTGAACTATGATGGCCACCATCAAGCCATTTGCCATTCAGAAGTATAGAATGGCGTTTCCTTCATTACTGTTGTCCCACCCATGTGGATGTAGGCAGTCTTCACATCCTGTTCTCTGTCTGTCCCAGTATGAGTATTCAAGTACCCCATTACTAATACCAGTTCATGCTGTCATGCTTTATCTAGTAGATACGCAAGTGCTGGCTGAATGCACTCTCTTCTTTCTCTGGTATCAGAACCCTGCTCTAGGGCATGTGCTAAGATTATGGATACTGCTCTATCCTTATACTGGAGTCTGATTTCCATGAGTCTTGTCACTAATTCTGGTGACATTCATCATGGTTTTCTGAATCCACTCCTTCACCACTGTTCCCACACTATTTCTAATATGTCCACTCCTGAATACTAGTGTCTGGATCCAAAGCCAAATGGCTTTGCTGCATTACCCTTCCATTTTGTCTCTTGGAAAAAGAGAATTTCCAGCATCCTCCTTACAATCATGTCATCCACTTACAAATTGTATTCTGAGAGTTTAGCAATCCTTAGTTCATGTTTGGCTGCTTGACTGATTTTACATCCAGCTTTTACTCAATAGAGCTATCCCAGATAACTCAAGTTGGGCAACTGCTGATGTCATAGCATACCCATTCTTTTTCTTTATTAGTAGATCAATATCTAAATCGTGTGTACCGTTACTATGGAAAAAATCCCATATTATTCCTCTTCATAAAAGTGGCATCACAGATGATGCCTCTAATTTTTGCCTATTGCATTATTATTACCTATCAAAAATTCTTGAAACGTATTCATAAGCAACTCCTTCACTATATTCTATAAGAACAGCTCTTAACATCCACACAACATGGTTTCCATCCAACACACAGTACAACTACTGCACCCCTATCCAGGAGCGGCCTTAGGTCAGCTGGTGCCCTAGGCAAAAGGGCTCCATGGTGCCCCCCACCGCACCACCCGGTGCCCCCATCCTGGTCTGCCTACACCAAATAAACACTGAAAAAGTGCTCCTGCTGGAGCGGCGCCCTAGGCGGACGCCTAGTTGGCCTATGCCTAAGGCCAGCTATGCCCCTATCATTCACTGACACCATAAACAAATACAAGGACTCAGGCAAACATGTTTCCTCCTTATTCCTTGACTTGTCAAATCTTTTAACACAGCTTATTACCCTAAATTCCTGTATAAACTATCTCAACTTGGACTACTCCTTCATTCATTACTGTGGTTTAGTAGCTATTTAACTGAGAAGCTCCCATCTGTAAAAATGCAGCATGCTCTCTCTCCATACCTGCATGTCTCAACTGGTGTACCCCAAGGCTCTGTTCTTGGTCCCTTCCTGTTTAATATCTTTATCCGTGAACTCTGTACCTCCATAGGTCCAGCCTGTCTTATACAATATGCTGATGATTCTCCATTTATATTTGCACCTAATAACTTGCCTCGGTGCCTAAATATCATACAAGAAGCTTTTTCCTCTGTTGTGAAATGGCTATATAATGCCCAGCTACTACTCAACCCTAAACAAAAGCAGTTACTGCTGTTTTTCCACAAATTACATGCACCTTATAAACTGAATTTCAAAATCCTTTCACTAAACAAAACTGAAACTGAAGTAGTCTCCCATCCAAAACTTCTTGGATATATAAAATGCATCTTGTATCTTATTTATATGCATACATATGTTATGAGTACTAGGCTACTGACATGCTAGTTTACTTTTGTTAACTAATACTTGGCACCTATGATTAAATGTCCGTATTTGTTACTTTTGTAATCCTATATAGTACTGTAAGTGTTCCATTGTATCTAAATGCTACAAAGAATTGTGTCTCTCTGCTGTTGTACTACTTTATTGCATCAGTGTTGTGGTGCTTTTCTCCCTGGGCCTGCACTGAAAATGGGCTCATCTTAGCCCAGTGTACCTTCCTGCTAAACAAATGCAAATAAATAATAAAAACTTCCTTAGCAACATCACCAAAACCGCTCTTGCCACTACCTGCCTTCTCCCGTATCTGTTTTATGGTGCAGCCATCCTAACCAACAGTCTGGTTACAGTTAAAAATACACCGGAGGCATGATGTAATAAAGTTGCAAAATTTGCCATCAACAAGCAAAACCACAGATACAACTGCATTGCCTTTAAGGCTTTTAATTGGCTCAAACTGCCTCACCACTTAGATTACGTACAGCTTATTTCCACACATTATGCACAAAGATGATGACTGCCCTGCTTTTACTCCTGTTCTCTATTCCTTATGCACAAAGCTGATGACTGTCCTGCATTCCTATCACCCTAATAGACCACTTTGATTTAATGAACAACATTGTCTCAGCATATATAAACTCCACAAAATGGCCAAAGTCTCTACTCGTACCATGTCACTAAAAATGGAATTCTGTCACTCTGCAAATTAGATCTACCTCTAACCTTCCAACTTCAAACTGCTACTGAAAGACTACTTAAATAAAACCACAAAACCCGGACCGAAATACAAAAGGCAGGGAAGTATCCATAGTCATCAAGGATACCCACACCTCCAGGTTAGTGGCAGAGCACGATGCTTCAGAGATCATCCACGTGCAACTAACAATAGGCAAAACTGCTATTCAAATTATAGCTTGCTACAGATCACCTACCATGTCCCAGGACCCCCACTCCGCATTCTTGGAAACACTGGGAAACATAAAGGTCCTACCAAACACCCTGATACTGGGTGATTTCAATTACCCAAACATTAACTGGGAGAACTACTCTAGTACAAACTCCCTTGCCCAACATTTCCTAGAATTTATAAACTCAAACGCCCTGGATCAACTGGTCAACACCCTCACCAGAGGTGACAACATATTGGACCTGGTCATCACCAACATGGGCGACCGGTGTTCCACACCGGAGGTCAACCCCTTGCTGGTTATATTTGACCATAAACTAATCACTCTGGATATCTACATTCCGCTACCACCCCCAGTAAAAGAAACCACAGTGAAAAACTTTTCAAAAGTAAACTTCATGTTACTTAAGACCAAGGTGGGAAGTTTCAAAGCACCTATGCTAAAGGATAATGCTGTCCAAGCTGCAAAATTCTTTACTAATGCACTCTACGGGCACCTACAAGAATGTATGGCTCGTGCTATCCCAAACAAAACCAAGACTCACTCCTCCAAGAAAAGGAAACTAGTCTGGTGGACCCCTGCCATAAACAAGCTATACAATAGAAGGAGGAAACTAGTACAGAAAAGAGTAAAATCCCAAGAAGGGAAGACATCCCTGATCAGTATCAGCAAGAAACTACGTTCCCTCATAAAATCATCCAAGGCTAGCTTCGAAAGAAAAATTGCCATGGACTCCAAAGATGACCACAAGGCATTCTTTAGCTATGTCAAGAATCTAAGTGTCAATTCTCAGATCTGCTCGGAGTTGGTGCAGAATGGCACAAAATACACTGAACCGACCGATATAGCCAACATCCTGGCAGACAGGTTCAGTGCAAACTTCACCCCTCTCTCACCCCCAAAAGGGCCCATAACGATACCAGAAGAATGTAGTGCCCCTGAAATCAGACACTCAGGATAAAACAGCCCTCTCCAAAGCCAAAAACACTGCATCAGTGGGACCAGACGGTGTCCCAGGCTGCATCCTACATAAGCTCAAATATGAACTAACCCCTCACCTAAACACACTGTTTAAACTCAGCCTCTCCACAGGCCAGATGCCCATAGAGTGGCGCACAGCAATGGTTATTACACTCCACAAAGGTAGAGCCACAACGGACCCTGGGAACTATCGCCCTATAAGCCTGACTAGCTTGGTCTGCAAAGCTGTGGAGCGCATCATCATGGATCTCATTAACAGATACATTGGAAACCTCCAAACACTGGCCCCTACCCAGTTCGGCTTTGTTAAGGGCAGATCATGCCTCCTGAACCTGGTGGACTTCTTTGAGACAGTTACCAAGGCTATAGACGAGGGAAAGGTGGTCCACACAGCCTACCTAGACCTTGCAAACGCCTTCGACACCATTCCCCACTCAGGTATTATAGACAAGCACCAGCCTGAACGTAAACCCCTACGTCACGAGATGGGTTGCCAACTGGCTCACGGACAGAACCCGCATGGTAAGAGTTGCGGGGGCTAGGTCTGACTCTAAACCGGTTACAAGTGGCATTCCCCAGGGCTCAGTCCTAGGACCCCTCCTGCTCGGCATATACTTCTCAGAGGTACAGGCAAGCACAGGAGGACTATGGCTGACCAAGTTACCAGATGACTGCAAACGAGGGGCTATAATTGACTCTCCGGCTGACACAGACATCCTCCAAAAGGGTCTCACTGAGCAGATACCTGGTGTCAAAACCATGGCCTCAAGCTAAATACCAAAAAGTGCATAGTCATCCCCTTGGGAAAAAACAAGGTACCCACAAACTACCACATAGGTGGTAGCCCCCTAAATACAGAAGACGTAATAAGGGATCTGGGGACCCAAGTAGATATTACCTCTCCTTTGATAATCACATTGCCAACATGGTTAGAAAATCCTTCTATGTGGCCCATCTAATCACAAAAGGGTTTACATCCAGATCGAAAGAGGTAATTGGGCCCTTCTATGCATCACTCATCAGACCCATCATAGAGTACAATGTCCCATTTGGGATGTACCTTACAAGACCTGCAACAACTGGAAAGACCACAAGACGTACCTCGCCAAGAGGATCACTGACCTGAAGCAGATGCCCTATGCAGCTCGACTGAAGAAACTCCAGCTGTACTCAGTTGCATACCGCCTACTCAGAGGTGATGTCTGCCTGACATACAAGGCCGTATCCAACCCAGAATTGATGGACATGCTCCACCTAAAGAAAACCATATCCCCTCGAACCACATGCTCCAGGGATCTAAACCTCACCACAACAATAAATAGGACGAGCTGGAGAGATAGATTCCTATCCCAGAGACTTCCCATGCTCTGGAACAAGATTCCAATCTACATTAGGCAGAGCTCCTCGCTAACTCTCTTCAAGAGAAACCTTGACGAATGGATGGGAAACAAAGTTTACTCCAGGGATCACTTCAATGGCTCTGCTGGACAGAGGCACAGGGACGTAATCTAAGGGGGCGGCGAAAGTCAACACATTCCGGCTAAAGATCTGTTTCATAGTTAAAGATCAAATATATTTTTGCCGAGGCTATTTCATCTAGTCATCTCCATACCAAAGAGTGTTCGTAAGTGTGTTTAATGTCATCTGTCTGAACTGTAACTTTTGAATACATTATCCATTGACAGTGTTCTTTTTCACCTTGTTTATAGCTATTCAAATATTTGCACTGCATGTGTATAGGTTCACGCTGTGTGAACTAAAGCTGAATTTTTACTAAGTTTATATGTTCTTCTTCTGTATTAGGATTTGTGATCACTTTATTTAACTGTAACTCTGCTGAAAATTAGATATTATCCCAGGAAGTCTGGCCTATTCGGACAAGCAATTTTAAAAATGGGGATGGTAATGAATATTTGTTCCAGTACACATGGACTGGGAACAGCAGATGTCTCATAGCAGCTACTGCCCAGCTTATTTATTTGATGTTATTTTACCTGGAAAGTCCAGGTAAAACCAGTGAGCCCAGCTGGTTCTTTGGGATCCCTAGGCATTGCCAGGCAAAGCTGTAGGATGTAACCCTTAATACCTGCCACACCACCCATGGAAGGCACACACAAGGAATACCTGGCACACCACCCATGGTAGGCACACATAGGGCACCTTTAAAGGTGCCAAAACCATCTCAACAGTTGGATTCTCAACACAGAGCATTAGCTATACTTAGAGAACCTGGTGCATTGCCCTGCATAGAAACGTCAGAGGTACTGTGATTAATATGTGGATTTATCTACAGATCGGTAGAGCAAGCAACATGTGCTATGACTAGTTTTGATTAGTTCAAATGTGTATGTTTGGAAGGAGGGGATGTCATCTGTATTTTGGTCAGTGCACCATATACTTTTTTTTTTGTCTGTGTGTGTGGAAGCCCAAAGTACATTTGATATCTAGGAAAGGTTTTGGGACTTTCTGTTGTTTAAAGGAGGGTCAATGTGAAGGAGTCTGATTAACTATCTGCTTTAGAGAGAGATCACCAACAGGATGTATGCATAACTGGTAAAAAGGCATTCATGCTTATGTGCTTTCCTATTTAAATACCGATAAATTGCAAAAAAAAAATTAACCTGGTGGGTTGGTACCTGTTGAATACTCCTGTTTTAGTAATGTCCTTTTTTTCATTACTTATGCTGGATGTTTGCATAGTGTACATCTGCTTAGGTACTTTTCTCCATTACTTATGCCGGAAGGTTGAATAGTGTACATCTGCATATATGTCAACACTGAAAACTTACCTGATGTAATTGACTGTCTAATTGAATGGTTAAGTCTTTCCTTTTTTTTTTACCACTGACCAGGTCATAGAGGCCTATCCAATGAAATTGGCAGAATGAGGAGCTTTCCAGTATTAAAATGGCTATATCTGTGGATCCCCAAGCATAGAATCAATGCAAGCAGTTCCTGTAAACAGGTCACATGTTGTGTTCAAGCTGTAAGAGGCCTTGAATACAGCTGGAGAAAACTTACAGATGTTCATTATAAGGCTAAGTAGTACAGTATGATTCATTACATACAGGATTTGCCAGAGGCACATGTACAACCATTCAGCCTTGTGTCCAGAACTTTGACATCTCCACCTAGGGTTGTCCTTCCCAGTCTGTGGACCTCTGAAAAATGCCTAGTACAGAAGGGAGAGACACCCACACCATCATTCAGAAGAAGGTTTAAACAGGTAGAACCTAAAAAACTCACCCAGAAGGGCAAACACATGTGGCCTTAGTCCTGCAGACACATGCTTTGGCTTCCCCCCTCAGGTTTTGAATGCAAGCATTTTGCTTAAGAGTATATAGCATGGCAGAGAGTCTCTGCTCCCCTACCACCTGCTGAAAAAAAATCTTTTTGTGGTGTAGAATGGTATCCTGGACAGGTTTTGTGAGAAAGCATATAGATCTGCCACCCTTGGCATTAGGACAGTTAACTGCTGGATACACATGCTCCAGTATTAAAGAGACAATATTAAGCAGGTTGAGGAGATGTGTAAGAGGAGGTCTTGTATACTACCCTTAAAAAAACAGCATGTCTGAAAACTTTGCATGCAGTCCTATGGACTTGCCAGCATCTGCTAAAATGTTGCTATAGTACTATTAAGGTATGTGCTAGTGCTATAGTCTTTGCCATAGTCATCAAATGGATTGCATAGACAAGATCAAACCTCCTGCCAGCAGGGGATATCCAAGGGCAGCATTTAAATGTCTGCCTGGATAAACATTTGGCATCTGGTCCTCTGTTGTAGGAAATATTGAAAAGAATGGAAGAAAAAGGAAGAATGATCCTGACAGTTAAACTGCTCTTTCAGCGTTCAGTATAAAAATATTACAGTAGTGTTCCCACCAAACCGTGATCTTTTATCACATACCATCTCTTGCGGAAGTATGTGAAAATAATTAAACCCAAAACAGTCCGGACGTTAAACAGCTCTTCTAGTGTTTCTTATTGATGTTTTGTAAAAATTTCCCTACCAGGTAATAACAATTTTATATGATAGATGTTGTCTTACTGAACTATTTCAAAGAATGATGAAACCAGAGGGGCTGAAGTCAGCAGCCTGATAGGGGCAGAAGCGGTGATCATCTACTCAGCCAAGAGGGTGTCTTCTATTTTGATTACAGCCACCCCTCCCCTCTTTTTCCCATTACACAGGCAGTAGGCTTTCTGTATTGAGTTTAAAATTTTGAGCCTGACCACAGTCCAATCAGTGAGGGAGCTCATAACTTAGGTTGTAAGATACAATTTATAATAATTCTCTGCTTTGTGGGAATTACTCATTTCTTCTTCCCCCTTGACCAGGTGGCCCCAGAAGAACAAGTCATGAAAGCAGGGTCTTGGATTGGGGATGTAAGCTTGGTACTTCCAGGCATTCCTTGGTAGACTTCATGCAGTATGTGTGCATAAACTCACAAACTTCAGAGAACGTAGCATTTATAGGCCTTTGTGGTGATACAAGTCCTCATGCCAGCTGCAAGTGGTGGGGAATTAAAGCTATAAAAAATCACTTGCTCCACCAAATAAATGACACCTGTTTCTGTGGTATTGTCAGTTCCCCTGCCCAGAAGTAATTATTTTTTTCTTATTAAGCAGTGATAAACCCAATCTGTAAATTTGGGGGTAGGTGGTTAATCCAGACCTTCAAGTTGTTGGGACAAGTGCAACACCCAGTGAAGTATATCATGAACAAAAAGTGAAATCTTTGTGGTGGAGAAGGGTAACCAAGCATACTTACTGACTGCCTGGATGACAGTCATACACATACTGCTCTTGCCACTGTTATTTAACTAACTCATGAGTGAGTCAGCTGAGGCTAACCATTGGAAAAGGTGGAACCCCCCCTTCCTGTGGGGAAATATGTGGTACACGTTGGCTGAAAGTAAGGAATGACCAATCTGGGATATTGGCTTGAAAGTCAGCAGGAAGAAGGGGAAGAAAGCTTATTGGAAAAAAAAAATACTGCAGCATGAATAGAAAAGGTCTTCCCTCACAGAATATGGACAAGGCTTCTACACTATATTAGTTCCAAGGAAAGATGAGCCATATAAACCAATCCTGGATTTTTCAAGGTTAAGCAAAATCTTGGTAGTGAAGAAGTCCAGGAATGGGAGTTTGCCTCTGGTGAACTGTAGTATGTCCGGCCATTATACAAAAGTAAAAGGCTACCACCAGGGTGCATGCAACTTCCTGAGTCTCCCTTGCGGACATCAGCACACACCTTCGTCAGAACTTTTCTGCCACCTGTGTGACTACTGCTTTGGATTCATGTTGGGTGCGAAGGGCAAGTGTAGGTGTGGAAGGCAAATTCCACATAAGGACTCGCATGAGCTCTGCCTGTTTTGCTAAGACCAAGAACACAACCATACCACATGTAGTATTTGTCAGGCCTTCATCCCCAAAACCCTTAGAAGCTGCTTAGCAGCATTGAAACTCTACCTAGAGAATCAGAGGCTTAAACAGTTAACTTCTTGTATGGTTTTAATGTCGAGTTCCTCAGACGAGCCTCCAGTCAAGAAGGTGAAAAAGTCTAGGACTGAACAGACTGCTTGTGGCCTCCAGTCCAGCCTTACTTCTCGAGGCCGATGAAGGCCTGGAGTCCGAGCCAGAGTCCTCGGATCTTCCTTTGGCAGATAGCCTGGAGGAAGATAGTACAACACCCGAGGTCACGTCCCGGAGGGATTCGCAGGCATCCGATTCAGTCGCAGAGGGGGAACTTAGGCTCATAATTTCTGAGGGTCCTCGTGGTATCTATCAGATTGTTGTGCGAGAAGATAGTCTCTGATGTTGTGGAGTGCCGTCCAGCATCCAGCCCTCCTACCCTTCATTGTATCTCCGAGTGTTCACCATCGGAGTTGCATAGAAAGAGAAAACAAAAAACTAAGCAAATTTCTCATTCTCCGTCTACCCCTTCCATTGAACAGCCTCTGGATTGGCAGGCCTTCATCCAAGACCTTCTAAATGCCTTCCTGGCCTTGCATCAGGCCCCGACTCCAGCCCAGGTCCATTCAGCCTCTACCCCCGAGGGACGTGCTCCCGACGTCTACTCTGGAGAACAGGTTTCATCTGATGATGAATCCCTTACTTATTCTTCTCATATTGCTTCTCCTCTGGGATATGCCACCCTAGAGTAGGAGTCCAGCGGCACAGACTCCCCAGGAGAGGACTTCTCCTTTAATGAGACCATTACACAAATGCAAAATTTCAAGTGGGACCGCAGGTCAAGCCACCGAGACCCAAAAGAGATTTTGTGCACTACTCCAATTGGAGTCTTCTAGCCCCTCTGCTGTAACCTCCATACACCCTGCTTTCCTGGCTGCTTCAAAAAATCCTGATTCGCAGCCCCCTGCACCCAAACACCCAGGTAGATTCTGTAAGGTCCCTGATGAAGCAAAATTCCTGAACAAAGCCCCATCCGCAGACCCTTATTACTGTGGCTGCTGATAAAACTTCTAAATTACTTCCCTCCACCTCTCTACTGCCCTCAGATAGAGAGCAGACTGATGGAACGTCTAGGGGAAAAGTATACACCTCTGCCACCTTAGCAGTAAAATAAATCAACTTCCAGACACACATTCCCAAATGTTCTTTGGCTCTGATGGCAGATGTGGTCAAACAATTGGGAGAGCTCCCTAACTCCCAAGCCAAAGTCAAAATATCCACTCTTGTGAATTTCTGCACCCAAGTAACCAAACACTCAATTAAGTGTAGTTATGACACAGTTGAAGCTTCATCCAGGGTTGCCGTCTCTAGATCTGTCATCAGGAGATGCTCTTGGCTTAGATTGCAGACTCTCCCTGATGACATCAAATCTAAACTCCTGGATGCTCCTCTCGACAATAAAGACTCCTTTGGTACAGCTGCTGCTGACTTCTTCAAGGCCCTCCAGACTAAAGGCAAGGAACTAAGACATATTTTTGTCCCCCCAGTCCCACATTTTCAAAGGAAATATCCTGCCAAAACCTCCTCTGTGAGAACCTCAGCTAGGAAAATGCCAGCTAAGACCAGAAAGGACCACAGGAAACCACCCCCTTCTAGGTCTGTTCCCTCTACTCATTCATTTAAACAGTCATTACTGGGGAAGCCTGGTAGCCTGTGACTACCAGGTTCTTCACCCAGCCACCCCACTTTCCATGTGCTTCTCCCTCCCCGCTTGGAAGCAGGTTACCCTGGACTCTTGGGTCCTATCTATTATAAAGCAGGGGTACTTCATGACTTGGGAGGCCAGACCTACTCCCAAAGGTATTCCTCACCCCCCCTCCCCCAAGACCAACTACCATTCTTCTCCCCAGTCCTGCAGGAACTTCTCGCTCGGGGAACAATTCAGGAAATAATTTCACTTGCAAAAACAAAGAGGTTTTATTCAAGAATTTTCCTGGTCCCCAGAAAGGAAGGTCCCTGGAGGCCTATCCTGTATCACAGGATGTATGCTTATGCATTTCCCCTTCCCTCTCATACAACGAGTCATACTAAAAATTCAGAAAGAAGCCTCCGATCTTGTTGGTGACTACCTGTTGGCAAGGCAGCATTGGTTTCCTATTACTACATCTAGCCATTTCCAATCACCACAAGTTACCCCAACGAATGGACCTGGTCACACAGGAGAAGAGAACACTGTTACACCCCCAACTGTCCACACTGAATCTTACACTGTAGGTGATAGGGCACTGATTCCCTTCAGACACCTATACATAGAGGACGTGTTTCAGGTTTTGCAGGAGGCCAGGAAACCAACTGCCAGGCAATCTTACCTGTCTAAGTGGAAAAGATTTTCTATCTGGTGTCAGAAAAACAACTTACAGCCACTGACAGCAGAGCCCCCAGTGGTCTTGTCTTAGCTGTGTGAAGCACAGCCTGCTTTTAACTAACCTCTCAAAACTTAACATATCTCCTTCATCTTTGAACTGGTTCTCCAGCAACCTATCCCATAGATTTCAAGCAGTAAAATGGAAAAAGGCCATCTCCTCATTTCTTAATACCCCAGTCGGAGTTCCCCAAGGTTCCATATTGGGTCCCCTCCTCTTTAATATATTTATAAATGACTTCCGCAACTCTATCCCTTTCTCAAACATCATCCAATATGCAGATGATTCAACTATTATCTGCTCTGCCACATCTATCCCTACACTTCTAAAGCTTACTCAAGATGCTTTTTCAACCACTGAGCAATGGATGAAAAGAAGTCACCTAGCACTCAATGCCTCTAAAGCCAAACTAATGGTTTTTATACCCTCTACAGTCACCTCCCTCGATATAAACACTTTCTCTATTACTAGTAAAAATAACACACCTCTGGAACTGGTCTCAGAGACCAAATTACTCGGGGGTCCAAATTGACAACCAGCTCAAATTCAACTCTCATTTACAACTAAATATAAAAAAAAACACATCAAAAACTAGGTATGCTCTATCGACAAAATCATTACCTTACTCCTGCCACCAAAATTACTCTCTACTTCTTTTCTTATCCCCTCCATTCTCTACGGAGCTCCACTTCTAACTAATCTACAGTCCTCTCTGAAAACGCAACTTTCCTCTTGCTACAAGTTCGTCACCAGCCATAAGTCCTCTACCCACCATTGCTCCTTTCTCCAAAAACTAAAATGGCTAGAACTACCCAATCTTCTCACCTATACTCAACTAACTCTTGCACACAAGCTGATTTTCAACCCCTCTCTCTGTCCCTCCCTTTCTTCTGCCTTTAAAATGCACCTACCTGATAGAGTATTAAGGTCTAATAACCAAAATCTATTAGAAGTGTACAAACCAACTCGTCCCCCAGGCAAAAATCTTCTATCCTATGGTCTGGCTCGCCTCTGGAACTCCCTGCCACCATCCATTCGTATCAGCTCTAACCATTTTATTTTTAAAAAATCTCTTCATTCTCATCTAGTATGCCTCTGGGAATGCTCTTGCTCCCATCCCACATAACTAGCACTGGCATTTCCCATCTTCCTTACTTCCCCTGATTACACCAGCATTTTTCTGTTTCATTACTCCTAACTCATCCATTCTTATTATGATATCTGCATGAATATATGACGCTGCTCATTTAAGTGTTTGAATCCTAAGACAAAATGACGTCTAAATATTTACTTGCACTATTCCTTTTTAGTTTGTATCATCTGTTAGTTTCAATCACTACTTTGTATTAGTTGTAACGTTTGTGTACTATTTGTTATTGTTTGCTTGAATTGTTTTTTTTTTTTTTTTTAAATTGTATAATTATTATTCATATTTTTTATATTTGTATAATTATCATTCATAACCTACTGTAACCTTGATTGTTTGGAGCTTTTCTCCCCAGGACTCCATTGAAAACGGGTTCATTTTGGCCCAATGGACGATCCTGGTAAACCAACTGCAATAAATAAAGTCTGGACTATCCTACTCCTCCATTAAAACCCATTTATCTGCCATCTCAGCATGCCTGCCTCTGTTACCACCTTTGCCTTCAAGGTTAGAAGTCAAACTCTCTTTGAAAAGGGCACTACATCTCAGGCCCCCAAGGAAGCCCATTCTGCTTCCTTGGGATCTAAATTTTCTAAACAATTTGACTCTCCCACCCTTTGAACAAGCCAAAGACTGCTCCCTTCAACACTGCACTTGGAAAGCTATATTCTTGGTGGCCATCACTTCAGCCAGAAGGGTTTCAGAACTCCAGGCCCTTATTGCACCTTCCCCTTTCACTGTCTTCCACAAGGACAGAGTATGTTTACGTACTAACCCAATCTTCATGCCTAAAGTTGTCATTGAGCTGTAATTGAACTAAGCTGTCAACTTGCCATTTTCCCCCTCTCCAGAAAACCCGGCAGAGAGGATACTTCACTCCTTAGATGTACACAGACAGCTCAGATATTATTTGGCCAAGACCAAACCCATCCACAAGTCTGACAAGGCTCTTCATCTCATACCACCCAAGAGCCCTGGGGCACCCTGTTTCCAAGCAAACAATATCCTTTTGGATATCTAAAACCATCTCTTTCTGTTAGGTCAGTGACCTGCTCAGGGGCATTTTTTAAAGGTTTGGACACAGCTGCTATTCTCAAAGCAGCTACATGGTCCTCTGTACACACATTCACTAGACACTGCAAACTGGATATGGTCTCTAAAGCCAGGGCAGGATTTGCCAGAGCCATCCTCCATGGGTTTGTGGAAGGTGCTTCTGTTCCACCACCTCTTCATTAGGACAGGAGCTCTTGCACTCACCCTGATGTCATGAATACAGCAGCATATGAATAGAAGGACATAGTATTGTTGTGCAAGAACTTACCATAAATTTAGATGTCCTTCTCTTCTGTATGCTGCTGTATAGTTTCCCACCCAGCCTTCCCCCTCGCACTTGCCTGACTCCTGGAGTACCCACTCCATAGCCGCTGATTCCGGCAGCATCCAGTTCTGAAGAAGGTGCGTGCTGACATCTGCTTTATACCCAACGTCCATTTACGACCGACATCCGAAAGAGACACGCAGGATGTCGCGCACACCCTAGCAGTAGCATTTAACTTTTGTATAATGGCCGGACGTTCACCAGTGACAAACTCCCTGATGTTATGGATACAGCAGCATATAGAAGAGATGGACATCTAAAGTTATGGTAAGTTCTTACACAATAATACTTTCTTGCTGTTCAGTCTTTCTCCCCTATTTGCTTTCAGAAGACTATTACGGTCATTCTGGACATGAAAGATGTTAACCTGCATGTGTCAGAACAATTCCAGTTCACCACCTTACCTTTTGGGCTATCCATTGCCCAATCTTTGCCTAGCTGAGGCTTCATGGCATTCATGTTTACCCATATCTGGTTGACAGCCTAATCCTGTCAAATTTTGAGGAGATCTGAATGTCATGTTGAACTGCATGATAAAGTGCTTTAACATGCTTGGCATTTTCCTTAGCAAGATGGCCGCTGTCCTGTAGGGAGTGCTGAAACTCAGGAGAGCATCACTTTAAAATTTATCTGCTATATTTACATGTAAGACGTAAACATTTTTTCATCAAAAATACGGATTTATTATCCTTATACTTCGTTTCACATACCGGAAAGAAAGAAAATCTGGAAACTCTTACCCCGGGGGCTGGATTTGTGCTGATTGTCTGTACTTCCGGAGGCCACATGTCATTCCAGTACAGTGTGGGACTAGGCCAAGAATCCTGAAAATAAATCAGAAAAAAAAAAAAAAAAGAAAAGAACTCTGCTAACTTTTTGCTTGCTACACTGGAAAACCAACATTCAAAATGCCACTAGCATCAGAGTATATGGAAAGCCAAACTACAAAAACCAAATTTACAGCACTTAACTCTCCAGAGAAAGAATCTACATCCATTTCTAAAAGAGCCAGATTCCAGAAGCCTGTGGATACTAATAAAAATGCTAATATGACTAAAGAAAAAACAGAAAACTCTAACCTGGATGACCTAAAAGCTGCACTTCAACCATTACAAGATGCTATACAAAATCTTACTGTTCAGACAAAAGCTATTGGATCATCTACAGATAAGATATTAACCAGGTTGGACAAGATTGAATCCAAAATAATGGACCAGGACATAAAAATAGACAACATGCAGGACGAGATGAACCTAAATAAAAAATCAATTCAAGAACTGCATACAAAAATACTGGATCTCGAAGCTAGGTCCAGAAGAAACAATCTAATCATAAGAGGTATCCACGAAAGCGTCGAACATAACAAGCTAATAGAGGTACTAACTTCCATATTTAAACTTTTATTAGATGATGAGCAAGAAGTTAAACAGATCACAATAGAAAGAGCACACAGAGCGTTAAGAGCTCCCTCGGTGGCAAATAACCCTAGAATCGTTTATGCCAAAATTCTGAACTTCTACCATGTGAACAAACTGTTAGCTGCAGCTAAACTCAAAAAAACTGTAATGTGGCAAGGAATGAAAATATCCATATCGCAAGACCTACCACAACAAATTAAGATGGCAAGACAGCAATTAGCCCCTTACTGTGCATACCTTATTAATAGTAACATAAGGTTTCAAATGAAGTACCCCAACTCCCTTTCATTTACAACCCAACAACAAAAATATACAATCAACAATAAGGAAGAGGCTGCAACGCTATTCACTAAACTTTTCAGAACCAATCCTGGTAAGGAAGCGAATTAACCCGACTCCTTCAGCATTTCGTGGTTACAAACATGATTAAACAGAAACAAAAGCTATACTGCATAGTTATTTAATCCCAGGAAGGTTCGCTTACCTCAATGCCACACATCGCCTTAGAGAAGCCTGATCGGAGATGGGCCTGTCTATTTTAAAGATGTCCTCAGGGTCTAGGTTCCCGGTCCTCGCCTTTTGTAGCACCCTGAAGCCTGTAACAGCATACGCCGCCTCGTGGTCTTGAGGAATCATCCTTACCACCTACAACTACAACTCCCAGAGGTCACCCAAACATAGCGTGACCTCAGCGTGCCTGCCAACATCCCAGAATGCAAAGCAATCTAAAAGCGACAGGACGAGATGACGGAACCTATCTATGCCCGGGCTGACCTCCTCTTCATTCCCGTGATGCGATAACCAATGTAAACAAAAAGAGAACAATCGCAAAGGTGCTCGCCTTGTCTCCTTATCGACGGCCTTAGGAACAGTGGTAACTTAGAAGGTACTGTCTTCGGTCTCTAAGAAAGTTTTTACTTATTATTCACCAGTATAGCGGTAGCTAGTGGGTTAAAGTTACAGTGCACATATCCGCACTTAACCTACTATGGAGCCCTGAGCATGGCAACGGAGCGATGATTACTTCACTAGTTTGATCTTGGTAGGGAATCTTTTAAATTGATCTCTGATACACTTGGTTTGTTTTTTTTTATTTATTTTTGAACTTGTTTGAAACACGCTAAGACATAATCTGTAACCACAATTTCCTGTGGACATTGATCAAGGGAGATATAATAGAAGTTAGTGTTTACTGCTATTGGAGACTGCAGATAGTCTTAGCGGCTTTCTTGAGGACACTAACACAACCACGGATGTAAAGCCTCGCTATTGTCTTTTACTGGAGCGTCTCTATATTTTTTTTTTTTTTTTACCACAAGAGTAGTCATGCTGTTCGATTCTATTCTTCATATGCAGATGAGCACATTCATTTCTAAATGCATATATGTTTGCCTGTATTACTAGTGTTTTACTGTTATGTTGAGAAGCTGGTGGATGGAGATTGACACACTTGATGATACGCGCATTGTCAATATATAGTATCTGTATGTATCTACCTAGACAGACGGTCTGAGAATAAATTATGGTTTCATTATTTCAGCAAGTTAGGGTAGTAGGCATTACAAAGGATGATAATGCAAGCTATTTGGCTTATGCCTCAATTACATTGTATGCTCTGTTAAATTTGTTGACCCCCCCCCCGGTTATATCATTTTGATCACTTATAACATGGAATGTGCACTGAAAGTGGTTTAATGCACAGCTGATCAATTTACATCAAAGATATAGTTTTTGGCATGTTTTTGCAATGGCTGATTTTACCCTACTTGACAACAAGAGCTTACCTGTCCCTCGAAGGAAACCAAAATTGTATTAGCGGTGACTTAAAACATATGAACTATCCCTACCCTTACAGATAATTCATTGTATGCTAGGCAAAATATAAGTTTGTTATATTGGACAACTATATCCTGACTGCTACTCATGTGGAATTACTATAATGAGTCATGTTCCATAGTTTAGAAGGATAGTTTTATTATTTAACATAATGTATGATTATAACCTATCCACATAAATATATTCATAAATGTTTCTTAATTAATTCACTAATGATGGGAAACAGAATGATCCTTTTACCTTTTATACTACTCAGGTGTAGGTTACAACGGAACACATTATTTCCCTAATGTAAGTAGCTACTGATATTCTTTTAACTACTTGGTCAACTGAGGCACTACAATTATTTATGGATCATACAAGTATAGTTCCCTGCAATACCCTAAAGATCAGAGATCATAGATGTTAGATCTACTATCAGATCTAAATGTTGATGGAGAATAGAATGTAGTACATACTAATTTGCTTTATTCTCTTAGGCAGTTGATTACATCATATATATACTGAGACAGTTACCCCCCTTGGAAGTTCTCCTGATACATTCAGCAGATATATTTTATGTAATTGGTTGGCAAAAACCATCCATAAATTGGTCTCTTTCTCACCCCATTACCTTCTAGATGGGAGCAGACTACTACACTTTGAAGGGAAAACATATATTTTGGAACTAATTCTAAACGTAAACTCAAACAAACACAATTCTTATAGATATGACTTCCTTGGGGGTTAATATGGGTATGAACCAGAAGACAAGAGTAGAAACATACAGCGGTAAGGAGGTATACTAGTAACCCTCAGGATACCAGTCGGAATGGAGTTCATCTAAATGCCCCTACATATCAATGACGCTCTAGTATTAATGTGACATTAGGTACTTTATCTACGTACTCACAACTTAATAAGGGAGGGAACATAATGGGATCCTCACAATACCAGAGTAAATACACTTACTTGGGTAAGGACTGCAAATAAGATGGAGGTAACATTGTTACCCACCAACAAGACCTCAATTAGGACTAATATTTAAATAACCATACAGAATTAAAATTAATCTTATGTCATCAGAGGCCTCTAGATAATGAGAAGGCGGGGGAAGAGAAATAATAGGCCATCCTCTTTGTGTTCATCCTTGAGAATGGGCACGTCCTATAATTATATTTAACTTGATGATATGATCAGCAAATTACGCAAAGGCAGGGACGAAACTTCATTGGGATATAAAGTTATCTTATGACTACCACACACTAATAGGGTTAAAGAAGTAAGTTAGAATAGAGGTTTATAGTGGCATATACGTTATATAGATATGTGTTGATAAGATTATTTTGATTAATTGCAACTTTCTCTTGGGGAAACAACCCTTAGTTTATTACTAACAGGATTTTGAACTTGTTAAGCAAATTTGTGAAGTCTTACTAACCATTATAAATAAAAAGTTATAATGTCTTTTTACATTTAAGATTTGCTCTGAATGAGTTAGTCAGTATTGTAAATAGAGACAGCTTAGCTCTCTAGCTGTTGCATAATTTGAGGTCCGTATTCTGGGATACATATTTCTTATAAGGTACATGTATTTTATCATATTAGGTAGAAAGCTTTTATTTAAACTGTATGCAATTCGTTCAAATAGTATATGTATTCCAGCCTCTTCCAGGAGGAAGAAGGTAGTGGATAGGCACTGGATGAATACTGGAAGAGTCACCCATCTATTGTCAAATGTCATAATGTTCTTTTTTATGTCACCTATATTAAACTTTTATGCCATAGATAGGATTAACCTCTACTGTTACTTACAAATGTTAAGAATGTTATGTGGAAGATAGCCTCATGGAATGTCAAAGGCTTACAATCTGATAGCAAAAGAAAATTATTCCTTCACCTAGTGTTCAAATCCAATTTGGACTGCATTTTATTACAGGAAACACATTTGCTAAAAGAACAGTGGATCTCCATAAATAATAAAAAATGGATCAAGGATATTATAGCGGTGGGAATAAAACTAATAAAGGGGGAGTAGCTATCATTATTAAAAAATCCTTTGACCACTGTATTTTAAAACAAGAATTAGACCCAGAAGGAAGATGGTGTTACTTTGTAACTAAAATAGACAAACTGGATAAACCTATCTTGGTTTTAAACTTATATGCCCCTTGTACGCTCCAATACAAGTTTATAATGAACTTATACAACATTCTTCGTAACTTTCCAGGATATTACTTTATAGTAGGGGGGGACTGGAACTCTGTCCAGGATCCTATTCTGGACAGGTCCAATAATTTGACCTCAAATAATTCTCAGGCCTCCTCTGCCATTTCAGAATTTAAAAATGACTTTAATTTATTTGACCCTTTCAGTAATAATCCTGACAACCTGAAGAATAAAGGTTACACCTTTTTCTCTCAATACCATAAGTCCTGGTCCAGGCTGGACTTCTTCCTAATTTCAGGCATTTTTCGAAATTCACAACTACTGTCTGTACCGAACCGAGATCACTTTCTGATCACTCAAAGATTACATTAACTATAGACCACCCCCATCTATCCCCTAAAAATTTGTTGAGATGTTGGAAACTTAACCCTAATCTACTAGGAAAGAACGATGTTAAGAAAGAAATTGATATCTTGCTAGACCAATGTATTCTCGCCTTTAAAGACAACAACACTCCATGTGATATCACATGGGCTACCACTAAGGTTTTAATAAGAGGGTTATTGATTAATAAATCTGCCTACTATAGGGTCAATCACATCTCCAAAGAGAGGAGTATACAGGAAGAATTAAAATCCTTAGAAACACGAATCCAACAAAAATACTCTTCGGAATTAGAGAAAGAGATTAACCAGTGGCAGATGAAATTAGTATCCCTACAGGCTGAAAACTTATCATTTCACGAAATCAAAACCTTGGCAAATTATTCACACTGGGCTCAGACTCCTTCTAGGTTTTTAGCGAGATTAATTAACCAACATAACAACTCACCCCTTATTTCTAAAATTAAGATCCATCAAAATTATATATGTAACACACAAGACATAATAAAAATATTTGAAGAAATTTATGAAGAAGTATACAACCCCACCCCTAGTATCATTGATGAAAATGAACTAAACCTGTTTCTTGACAAATTAGCAATGCCAAATTTGGAAGAACAACATCAATCTTTACTAACTGCTGTGATTACTCAAAAAGATACTATCTCAGCGATCAATAACCTTAAAAATAATAAAGCACCTGGACCGGATGGCTTCACAGCGAATTCTATAAAGCCTTTAGTCATAAACTAACAACCATTCTTTGTCACCTTTTAATTTCATTATAGAGAAGGATGTTTACGACCCTCACCTAAATGCATCTCGAACTATTCTAATTCCCAAACCTAATAAAGACAATACCAATCCTAATAATTACAGACCCATCTCTATTTTAAATATTGATATGAAAATTTTAGCAGCAATTGTAGCTAGTAGGTTGAAAACGGTGATTAATAATATCACGTCCCCTGAACAATCAGGATTTATTAATCAGAGACAAACTTTTGATCAGACCCTCACCCTAAATGCTATGTCTTCTTTATCACTGATTAAACATACTCCTATTTACGCCCTTGCAGTTGATGCATCCAAAGCATTCGACAGAATAAACAAAAAATTCTTGATCTCGGTCCTGCTTAGATTTAAATTTTCTACACAATTTATCCACATTCTTGACACCCTTTATAAAAATGCATATACTACCTTACAAATAAACAATCATAACTCGAAAAGGATAGCGATTAATAATGGTATTAGGCAGGGATGCCCTTTATCACCACTCTTATTTAACCTCTATATAGAGCCTCTGCTTTTACTAATTAAACAGAGAACATTCCACTATATTCCAAGGTTATTTAATACTGAAATACCTCTATCGGCATACGCGGACGATTTAAATATTTACTACTCCCTTCCCAACTCTGATTTTAGCAAAATTAATAATGCTTTACAAACTTTCTCCAAATTCTCGAACTATAAGGTGAATTTAGATAAGACAACGATCTTCCCAATTAACATTTACTCACAATTACCTACTGAAAGACCTTTACCTAATATAAAAATCAGTGATCATCTCCAATACCTAGGTATATCCTTCAAGACAGATGGAAACATACACCAACAGGAGGGTTTTTCTAGATGTTGGAGCTTGATGCAGAAAGACTTGGAAAGATGGACCCAACTAAAACTCCCGGTTCTCTCAAGAGTAGCCATTATCAAAATGAATATTCTACCGAGACTACTTTATGTTCTAAATGCCACCAACACCTTGATACCTAATAAAATTTTTAATAATATACACTCATCTCTTTCTAAATTTATATGGAAACCAAGACCTATTAGGATAAGTTATAAAAAGCTTGTTTACCCTAAAGATAAAGGTGGACTAGGTCTCCCTGATTTTAGGCTTTTGTATGAAATTAATAGAAGCAGTAGAATAATTAATATTGCCACCTTCAAAGAAGAAGTAAACGCCTGGTGCCCAGCTTGGGTCAAGCTATATCACAATTACATCAAAACTCTTTACATCAATCCCTTGGCACTCCCATTCCTAGACATTACTGCCAAAAGAAAATATAAAATTCAAAATGACCTATGGTATCAAATCAGATGCACGCAAAACCTGTTTAAATCACTAAATCTACATTTAGCTTTTCACCTTCTTCAACCCTTACACCTTAACCCTAACATTAAACTGAACGAAAACATGATTAATTTGACTCCATTCCCACTGATTAAAAGTAGAACTGTTTTAGACTTCTTCTCACTCAAGATGGAGACTATCTCTTCCATCAGAAATAAACTTAAACTTCCGACTAAATACACCATTATGATTAGACAAATTAAAGACATCTGTAATAGATTCTGGATGGATATTGACATTCCCGAATCCCGAATAGAGTTGTGTAAGGTAATATGGAACCTATTAACTCGTAAAAAGAAAATGGTTTCTCACACTTATAAACTAATTTCTACACTCAGATGCTCGAAAGAAGCTATCCATTCTGATGTTTGGATAAAGCAAGACCCCTCGATCTCTTCTAAGTCCATTGCCCAAGCCATCTGTAAATTTTCTAAAGCTATTCCCCTATCAAAATTCAGATATACCCAACTTATGATAACAAATAATGCATACTACACCCCAGCTTTACTAAACAAGATGTACAAGGAAATCCCACCCTTCTGTCAATTCTGCCCTCAAACGGAAGCAGATATCATCCATATCTTCTGGAGTTGCAAATGCTCATATAAACTTTGGTGTGCCCTCAGAGTCAAACTGGAAAAATGGGCTATGAAAAATCTACGCTCTCTTGGCAATTTGCACTTCTTCACATCCCCCCGACAGGCAAGAACATTAAGAATATACATTTTCTAATAACATCTTTCATGCTGATAAAATACTATATCACCTTAAATTGGAAGGATAGATCAGCTCTTTCTTGGGAAGGATTCAAACGGATAGCTGGGAAACATATTTATGCTCACAAATATTTGTGGTATTCCATGAGGCTAAATCCTACACAGAGAGATACATGGAAAATGGTATATGAGTTTATACTAGCATAAATTCACAGCATTTAAACCTCTTTTTGGATGCTCTGCATAGATGGGTTTTGTACATAGTTAATTTAGTGTAGAGACATGCGTGTGATATGTTCAAAAGTCAATAAAAAGGATTTTAAAAAAAAAAAAAAAAATGCTTGGCATTTTCCCTCATCCTGCAGAAATACAGCTTCACTTCAAAAAGCAAAAAACGTCTACTGAGTGGCATTTTTAGAAAAATTGTAGAGCATCTGTCCCAAAGGAAAAAGTAACAGTGCTACCATTGTTCTTTTCCCAGGCTAAAGCCCTACCATCCATGACCACATGGACCATCCTGAAGGCTTTTGGCTACATATCATCCTTGATAATCATGGCTGATCTGAAAAGGCTACACAGGAGGATAATACTACATTGGTAACTCTGCAGTTTATGGTGCCAGCCGCTGCAGACCCTCAAGGCTATAATCTTCCTTGTCTCTCTGATTCACAGGTAGTTCTTTTGCAAGATGAAGAAGGTAAAAGCCACTTTGGGAATTACCTTTGAACAAAAAAGGAGTCAAACCCTAAACACATGGTGCACTGGCTTGGCTTCCGCAGGGGCGCAACGGGTTTCCTTAGAATTCTGGGCTCCAGGAATGAGAAGCAAAGGCATATACACATCAACATCAAAGAAATGTTAGCCATTATTTATATACTGAAGGTCTTTAGACAGCTAGTATAACCAGGACTCATCATATTAATCTTGGAAAATACCACAAGTGATATGGTAAATTAGCACCTTCTCTTAGCTGTTTGAGACTACCATTATTTGCGTGTGTACTGGTGTTGCAAGAGCATCCATCTCCATGCCTGCTACAATATTTTAGTTTAGAATGCATAAGCAGACCATATCTGCAGGTCTGTACCATGTCCCCTTGGGTGGAGACTGAATCCAGAAGTCTTACCCACAAATAAATCATAATTTGAGCATTCCAAAGACAGATTTCTCTGCCTTCATAATAAGTTGCCAGATCCCAAAACTGCTTCAAGTACCTTTACAGGATAGGTATAGTATTACATGTGCTTCCTGTCCACTAGAACAAAGGCTTCCTGAATGCTTCTCCCCCTCCTCTACCCTTAGTTTCCAAACTGCTTAGGACAAATCAGCTTCAACCCAGTGTGTCCAAGGCAACCTTATTCCTCCCTATCCAAGAAGTTGAGTAGCAGGTACACAGGATATTCCCCTTATGCTCTAGTCTTCTGTTCTAACAACAGGGGACCTTTGTACAACCCAGACCTTAAAGTATCTACATATTGAAGCTTGGAGGACAGAATCATTCTCTCAGTCGAAAGTCTTTCTCCCAGAGATTCTTATGAATCCCAAAAGTGGCCAGGAAAATTTACACTACAAAATTTTACCGGGATAAGTAAAACATTTCAGCTTGATGTAAATTTAAAGGTATCTGTCCTAAGACATCAGTGGTCGAACAAGCTGCTCTTTAACTTTATGCTGTTTTTAAGAAGGGACTTTCCTATCCATTAGTCAATTTATTTACTTTTTCATCCTGTTTGCCAATTGGAAATGCTCTGGGTCCTGTGCCTTCTGTGAAAACAGTTTTTAAAGAGGGTCTGTATTTGTGGCCTCCAAGGAAATTTATGACTTCTACATGAGATTTTAATTTTACCCCAGTAAAACTGAGTCTGGCCCACCTTTGAATGTTCAGTCTTGCACTATTAAGATTCCTTTTCTAGAAGACTTTGATTTTAGTAGCCATCCCTTCAGCTAGAAAAAATTCAACATTCATACATAGAGTTCATTTTGTGCAGCTTACCTAATGTGGTCTTTAAAAAGTAGACTCTTGTGTGCTTAAAGTCATCTACAAGGTGGCATTTAACCATGTAATCCAGTTGCCAGTTTTCTTTCCGTACCCCTGAATAAGGGAGAAAAGAATCTTGAACATTCTGAATATACATAGCTTAGGTTTTATGTAGACTGGACTGCGTTTAGGCAGACCAGGCCTTGTCAGACAAGCAAGAAAGGTCTGTTTGTAAACAAGCTATCCATTTGGCTTCTGGGTTGTACTGTATTCTGTTATGGCCATAGTGGAAGAGCTACAAGGCCAGATTACAGTGCATTGTCCAAGGATAGCTGCTGCTACTGCTGCATCATTTTCCATGAATATTTCAATGGAAAACATTTATGAGACCACACCGTGGATCTCCACTGGCATTCTTGGCACTTCAAGTTTGACACCCTTTCCAGGAGATGAAGACTTTTCCACTGTGGACCCCCCCCCCCCCCCCCAGTGTTAGAGCTAGATTCAGCAGTAGGTGACCTTGGTAGTCCACTGACTAGGGGGGCTTCCACAAAACTTGGATTTCTTCTTTAAGAATGCACTGTGCATGTATTACATTTCTTCTTTGTAGACGCATGCAGAGTGCGTCCTTAGTAGTGTTTCTATGCATGTATTTAGTATGACGCACGCACACTTAAACTGAATTTAGTTATGCTGATGTTCTTGGTGTTGACGCATGCAGAGTGCGTCCTTAGTAGTGTTTCTATGCATGTATTTAGTATGACGCACGCACACTTAAACTGAATTTAGTTATGCTGATGTTCTTGGTGTTTCACTGTTGCAGTCATTACATTTGGGTTATCTGCTTGCAGTAGCCCTCAGTTGGCCTGATTAAAAGTCTTGGGTCCTGCGTCTGTTGCTGTCCCTTCTTCCATGACGTCAGATCGTCAGGGGTATAAAACATGCAGCCGGCGCCATTACATCAGTCTTTCTTGCCGTGCGGTGCCCGAAGCAGAAGCAGTTCGCAAGTGCCGGTCGGCAGACTCCTGAAATTTTCGTTTTCGAGTTTCAGAACTGAAGTCTTCAACTAAAGCTAAGTACCCCATTGGGGAAAATTTTTCTTGCTCTAAACCGATGTCAGTAAAAGTTAATAATTACATTACTTGTGGAAAGCAATTACCTCACAAAGATTTTCATTCATACTGTATTCCTTGCCTAGGCCCTGACCACGACGTACCTTGCTGCCGGTTTTGTGCTTTAATTAAACAGTGCACTTTCGTCGGTATATTTGTGCTTCTAAATATTTTGGTTCTTGGTTTAATTATCCAGAAATGTCATCGGTTCGCCATCTGACTACCGGGATTCCGAAAAAATGCAAAGATAAAGACAGAGACAGGCCGCCGAGGTCCAAAGCTGCCGACTATGCTTCTCCTAAGTCAGTCGCCAGTTCGCTGGTACTCAGTGAGGCATTTTCGCAGCCCCTGATACCCGCTACTTCTGACTCTCAGGCCTCTACTGAGACCCATTCGGAGTCCGGTATGCCACGAGATGCTTCAACTGTGGAACCTGCTTATGTCTCTACCTTGGATGGGTCCAGAGCCGCTGTGCAGGCACCGGCTTCTGAGGGTGTATTCAGGCCTACGGACTTGCATATTAAACCAACGGCTCCTTCTTCATTTAGGCCAAAATCTCGAACCATGCCTAACAAACCGACGTCCAGGCCGCATGCTGAGGTCTCTATGCCTAAAAAAACAAATGATAAGAATGGCTGAAGATCTTATAACTCTAATCAGGGGAAGCCAACCTCCCCCTTCTAAGAGACCTAGGACTGAAGTTGTTTATGACTCTTCTGAACAGGATTCTGATTTTTCTGATTCTTCTGATGATCTGGATGTACCCTTATCTACTTATGAGGTTTCTGATGTAGAGGACCCTATTCCCTCTGCTTCCCCTCCAGAGGATTTTTCTTTTGGTGAAACCTTACATACTCTAATGGAGCATTTCCACTGGGAAAGCCAGGATTTTTCTGATTCAGAAAAGAGGCATAGGGATTTCTTACTTCTACCTCAGCATAGGCCTTTAGCTATAACTCCTGTACTAGACATTGTTGATGCCTTTTCAGAATCTAGTTTGGCCCCTGATTCTTTGCCTCCTGCTCCCAGAAAACCTGACAGATATTACAGGGTTCCTGATGCTCACAAGTTCCTTTTTACAACTCCTATTGTGGATCCAGAGACTATTTCACAGGGACCCGAAGGCATTAAGGCTTCTACTGCTAAAAATCCTACCCCCTCTGATAGAGACTCCAGGGCGCTGGATAGATGGGGTAAGAAAGTTTACACTTCTGCAACCTTGGCCATTAGGGCTTTAAACTGCCAGTTTCATATGTTAAAGTATCAACAACATGTTATTGGATTGCGTAAACAGAAAATTATGTTAATTCCTGACTGCACTGAAATAAAGAATTACAGGATTTAATGCATTCTGCTGAACAGGTTGGAAAACATACTTTGCAATGTGGATTTGATTCATTAGAGGCCTATTGCAGGGCTGCAGTTACTGGGTCTGTGCTCGGAATGCATGCTTGGCTTAAGGAGCAAACTTTCCCTGATCATGTTAAAGCTAAATTGTTGGATGCTCCCTTAAATCAGAACCGCCTGTTTGGCAACAAGGCTGAGGAAGTTCTTAAAAAAGATGGAAGATAAAGCTAAATCTATGCAGACTGTTAAAGATTTCTTACAAGTTCAGCCTCCTAGATTTAGTAGGCACTGGCCCTCTAAAAATTGGTCCTTTCCAGCCCCCTCCAGGTCTTCTCAAGTCAAACCCAGACACAGCAGAAACCCCAGGTGTCAGTCCCAAGGGACACACAAGACTAGGCAGTGGGGAGTTTCAGCACCCAAACCTGGGAGCAGTAAGACTCCCCCTATGGAAAACAGTCTCAATGACTTGCTTTTAAAACCTCCAAGCACTTCCCAACTAAATGCTCCTTTAGGTGGAAAGATTGGTCTGCAGGCCAAGGATACTGATTTCATTTCCACACGTTACCAACACCAAGTGGGTGGCCAGATCTACCCCCAAATCAGGTACTCTCGCTCTTAAACATGGGGGTTGTTCAACTGGTACCAGAAGAGGAAAAGGGACAAGGTTTCTATTCAAGACTTTTCCTGGTACCCAGAAAAGGCAATACATGGCGTCCTATCCTGGACCTTTCTATTCTAAACACCTTTCTGATGATTCCAAAATTCAAAATGCTGACTCTTCACCAGCTGCTTCCTATGCTAGGCAAGGATACATGGTTGGCAACACTCAACTTAAAAGAAGCCCTTTGGCTTATCTACTACACCCAGGGTATTCACAAAGTGTCTAGCTCCAGTCATTGCATTTTGCAGGCAAAGAAGTATTCAGATATACCCATACTTGGACGATTGTCTAATTCAGGCAGAAAGCAAGGGCATTATTTTCAGTCATCTGGCCTTTATTCAAAGGGTACTGACTTGTCTGGGGTTCACCATAAACGAAAAGAAATCCCACCTGGTACCCTGTCAACAAATTATATTCCTGGGAGCAAGCTTGAATACAAGTTCCCAGATGGCTTTCCTCATGCCAGAAAAACGGATACATTTGACAACTTACTTCAAACAAGTGGCCACAAAAAAACAGCTATCTGCAAGGCAAATACTGCAAGCCTTGGGGTTTCATGGCCTCCTGCATTCTTCTAATTCCATATGCAGGGCTGTATATGAGGAAATTACAGTGGTATCTCAAAAGCGTATGGTGTCGTCATTCACAGGATCTAGAAGCAAGGATTCCTATCATACCTTGCCTACGCCTAGAGTTCCTTTGGTGGGCAGAGGCCTGCTACCAAAACAGGGGACTACCATTTACATTACTCCCTGCCGCACAAATCTTAACAACAGATGCATCAGACTATGCATGGGGGGGGGGCTCACCTGGCAGGGAGGTGCATTCAGGGCAAATGGAACCCAAGTCAAATGCACCTGCACATAAATCAAAAGGAAATGTTAGCTGTACAGAATGCTCTGACAGCCTTCAAGGACCACATTCTTCCAGGACAACTAATGGTAAAGACGGACAACACCACTGTTATGTGGTACATAAACAAGCAGGGGGTACACATTCTTACCCCCTCTGCAGACTAGCCATGGCATTGTGGAACACAGCCTTGAGCTACCAAGTGAATCTACAAGCTCAATTCCTGACAGGAAAACTAAATACACTGGCAGACGGACTAAGCAGAAACCTCATGGACCCACATGAGTGGAAACTGGAACCAAGGATTTTCAACATGTTGACAAGCAAATGGGGGAGCCCAGATATAGACCTGTTTGCCTCCCCCCAGAACCATCAACTGGACAAATTTTGCACAAGGATTCCCCACAAGCTAGCTTGGAAAGTGGATGCTCTGTCCTTCAGCTGGAAAAACCTATCAGTTTATGCCTTTCCTCCTCTGCTCTCCAAGGTACTACTAAAAGAGCAAACAGGACAAGCCAAGGACGATTTTAATTGCACCAGAATGACCTCGCCAACACTGGTACCCACTTTTGCGCAGTGTATCACGCTTGGCTCCATGACACCTGCCTCAGACTCCCTTCCTTGTTGTCTCAGCAGAAGAACCAGACTCTGCACCCTCAGCTGCAAACCCTGAACATAGCAGCCTGGCTAATTACCTAATCTCTCTCTTACCATTCCTCAGTAAATCAGTGATGGATATCATTTTGGAAGCAAGGAGGCCTAGTACAAGAAAATCTTATGCTGCAAAATGGGAAAGATTCTGTGCTTGGAACCAGTCTCAAGGAATGAACGCAGCAGTGCCCATTTTACCTCAGATTCGATGCTTCATAAGGGCTTGTCTTTTTTCTCCATCAAAATTCATGCCTCAGCCATTTCAGCGTACTATAGCACAGAGCCTCCCCTCTTCTCTCATCCACTGCTCAAGCAGTTCCTCAGAGGGGCCAAAAATTTAATGCCACACAGGAGAGCTCCAACTCCAGCATGGGATCTTAACTTTGTCTTGGAGAAACTCACTCTTCCTTCTTTTGAGCCAGCTGCTACTGCAGATTTAAAATTTCTTTCCTGGAAAACAGCTTTCCTTTTGGTAATCACTTCTGTAAGAAGGGTATCTGAATTACAGGCCCTTATGGCAGTGGAACCTTTCATCATCATTCATGCGGACAGGGTGTCCCTCAGAACCAATCCCTCCTTCATGCCCAAGGTGGTATCCAGTGTGGCTCTTAATCAGTCCATTCATTTGCCTACCTTCTTTCCTAACCCACAGAACAAAGGGGAACAGATACTGCACTCTAGATGTGCACAGACAGCTTAGATTCTACTTGGACAGGACTAAACCTCAAAGGAAATCTGAACAACTGCTGGTGGCATTTGCTGCAGGGACAGAGGGGAAAGATATTTCAAAACAAGCCATTTCAAAATGGATAGACCACTGCATTCTTTTCTGCTATAAGCACCATGGAAAACCTATCCCACATGGCATCAGACCCCATTCAACCAGGGCTTCATCTACCTCTACAGCCTTTCTCAAGGGCATCCCTACTAGGGACATCCTAGAAGCTGCTACCTGGAGTTCTGTACATACTTATACCAAGTATTATAATTTGCCAATTTTCTCTAAATCCAGGGCTGGTTTTGCCACTGCAGTCTTGCAGGGCCTTATAGCTGGTCCTAATTCTATTTAAATTCCTCCTCCCAATCTTAGCTTTGGGAATCTACCCAAATGTAATGACTGCACCAGTGGAACACGAAGAACATAGTACAGCTGTGTACACTTACCATAAATGTAGATGTTCAAATGTATTCACTTTTGCAGTCCTGGTTACCCTCCCTCCAGCCCTTTTTTCTTCCTTTGGCTATACCTCTACTCTCACTTACTATGCTCTAAAAGATTTTTGGTGTATTTGCTTTTCTGTTGGAGGTATATCCTTGTATTTATATATTTAATTGCTTCCCATTAGGGGGGCACCTGACATCTGGGGCAAGAAAAAATGATGTAATGGCGTCGGCTGCATGTTTTATACCTCTGACGACCTGACGTCATGGAAGAAGGGACAGCAACTGACGCAGGACCCAAGACTTTGTTAATCAGGCCGACTGAGGGCTATTGCAAGCAGATAACCCAAATGTAATGACTGCAGCAGTGAATACACTCGAACATCTACATTTATGGTAAGTGTACACAACTGTACTTTGCTGCTGCCATTGTTCCAGACAAAAGTGGAGAACAGAACAGGTTGTTCATTCCTGAAATTGCCCCAGTTAAGGATGGCAGGTTGGTTAACTCGTTCAGGCTGAAACCCTGTACCTTAAATATAGGAACCTAGAGCCCCAACTGCCAAACTATCATTTTTAAAGATTGTTTAGCTTCTGTGCATTTTCAAAGACTGTTGAGCTTCTGTGCATTTTCTGGAAATGACTTTCAAAGGAAGAGAAGTTTACTGTTTATGATAAGTCTGTTTTCAATGTGTAACTGTTTTGTTTAGCAAATGACCTTCATCACTCTTTGTGCTATAACTTTTAAAAGCAATGTTAGTAGCACAACAGATAGTATACTTGCCTTTGGTGCAGAAGGATGTGGGTTCTACTCCATGGAGTGCTGATATTGCAGTGCCTCCTTTAAGGGGGGATGGGGGTGCTATATTCTTGAGTGTGTCCTCCTGTGGATGAGATGCGTAGTAACTATGGACTTGTTGCCAGTTTGACCAGTATTACCAACTTAACATTTTTTTAAATGTAACATGGGCAGCAGGCAGTGAACTTGTACATGAAACACTGAATGTAAGTTTGTTTGCCAGCAGCAACCTCTTCATTAGTTATAGATCTCTTTAATGTGGAATTATTCAGATGACATTTACTTCTGCAGAGATTGTGTATATTGACTGGTCTTGGTGGAGTGCAATGACAGATGTTTGAGTGGCCTTTTGTGGTTGAAATATTCTATAAATGGTAGTTTTGCCATTATTTGTTAATACATTTTTGTTTTATTGCTTACTAAAGAATATTAAAACATATGCATTTAAAATGCACTGTAACAAGTGGAGCTGTATTATACAAAGATTATAATCTAATACAATCAGGATGGTTCATCAAGGAACACATCCATGTATGCATGATCCAAAAAAATGTGTGCAAAGTGCCTATGGTTTGAAAGCAGCCCAAAGGTAAACTTAATCCACCATTGGTCAAGATGCATTTTTTTGAATATGGGTTTCAAATTTGTTTCAATTAATGTGAGTTTCAAGAGCAGAAAAGCTTACTGTTCATGCTAGGTCTGTTTTCACTGCAAGGCTGTATTGTTTTGTTTAGCAAATGGCTATTGGTGTTTGTACTATAAAATTTGAAATAAAAGTTTTAAATATCTCTAATCATTGTAGAAGTAAAGAAGAAAATATTATGCAAACTGACGGGTTTGAACAGTGTTTATAGTAACTGGGGAGAAATAGCCAAGTAATGGGACACTGGAATGGCTGGGAGGTTCCTGCCGGGGGGGGGGGGGGTTGCTGGTCCATTACCCTGCCTGGGCCCATTTAACCATAATCTGGCTCTGGTGTTAGTGCTCTATCATATTAACGTAGAACAGTGATCCTTATGACAGTGCAGTTGTGTGGGTACACCCATCATAACAGAAGATATTTATATAAGATTACTGCTGTACTATAAGCCCCTGCTGTCCATCTCCCAGTCTGCTTTTGTTTGCTTATTCAGAGTGAGGAATATTCCAGTTTTCCCTTTTGAGTGGTTCCCTCTCCACATACATCTCTGATTTGTCCTGAGGGCAGGACATTTTTTTTCAAGCAGACTTCAAAAGCAAACATTTTTGTAACCTTACCAGTCAATCCCCACATTTCTTTATACTATGCAATGTACTGAAAATCCATGCAGGGATGTCTTAGAGCTCTGGAAGTTGAACCAGGTGGTCAGACTTATGACTGTATTGAAACCCCATATGTAATCATTCATACAGTGATCTTTCTCAAACATCTATTGGTATGTTGAGTATGCTCACACAACTGTACTTTCCAATTGTTTCCTGAGATAAAAGTGATTTTTGAGTAGTTCTTTCCTTTAATATTAAAAAAAATGCCTTAGGCCTCTGACTAGCCTTATGAGGAAGTTCTGTTGAGACTATGTTGCAAGGCCAGCATAACTGCTCAGGATGACCAGATGTGTTTGCTGGCAATTTTCATGTTGTATGCCGATTTATTCAAACCCGTAAACACTTGTGGTTTGTGCTACTGCCATGTATTGACTGCTGACAGGAAGTGACCAGGATTCTCCCTTTAGATCACAGGGAAAGAACAATCAGACTTCTTTGATTGCTGCAAATTTTGGAGAATTTTTCTGTGTGCATATCTGTTTCTGTCTCTGAGACGAAAAAATAAGACATCTGCAGCCATCCTTGTGAGACAACCAGGAGGAACCATAGTGACCTTACTATCTTTTAATAATGAGAGAACACTGTTTTACTGTGTCACAAGGAAATGCGGCACCCAACATTTTGTTTTTCCATATACCAGAACTGACAAAGAAAGTGAGGCTTTGCCATGGTAATAGTGTCTAGTCCTTTGGGTCCTCTGTTTGCTTTAAGAGGGAGAGTTAATTGTGTATTGCATTGGTTTGTGCACCCAAAGTGTAGTCATTCAGCACTCACTTCTGATCCCTACCGTATTGATGTGATATGTACAAACTCTTTGGTTTGCTTTGGTGTATCTGTCTGTAAAAGGAGTAAGGAAAGTTTCAGGATAATTCTGTAAATACCAGGTTATACATTACTGGCTTTTTTATGTATGTGTACTTTCAAGGATGTTCTGTCTTTGTATCACATTACTTTATAGTTTATTTAATGCATTATGTCAAGGTAGCAGTCGTGTTGACAAAAGAACATGGGCAGCATGCTGGTTTAGTGGTTAAAAGTTTCTGCCTTCACAGTTCCAGGGTCATGCGGTTAAAGTTTAACCTCTAGTCGTGGTTTATTTGAAGTCTGAATTTCCTCCCCACATTTATATGAGCTTACTCTAGGCGCTCTGTTTTCCTCCCATCTCCCTCAAACATGGTGGTTGATTAACTACTATAAATTGTGTGTGTGAGCGAGAAACATATCGCCATAACCTGTGCTGCAAAGGTAAATGCCTTTAGAGATTAACACATTCAAAACAATGATTTCTTGAAGCTGAAGTGGTGCTTGTTATTCTCAATTCATTTACTGCCATCCCTTTATATTGCAGCAATTGTGTGTTTTATTTCTGCATAAAAAAAACACATGATTTAATGAATGCTGCAGTGTGTAAGTAAGAGGGGAATGACTTGTTATACCCACTTACAGCCATTCGTTAATTTGGATTTTGCCAAGTCACTTGGCAGAAAAATTCCAAAAATAGTTTTATTGGTGGTCCAAATGTATAATCAACAATTAACTCAAAACAAAAACACACTGAACAAACGTTGTATAGAAGCTTTTAGTAAATGAAATTAAACATAGTTAATCACCTTCTATCCAGACTTAACAGAGCTTCATCATGACTAAGGTAACCTAACCTAACTGTTGAAAACTTTAAATAATTAAAACATCATGTGACAGAGCTTCATCATAACTAAGGTAACCTAACTGTTGCAAACTTTAAATAATTAAAACATCATGTGACACATCTGATGTTTGAATTAAAATGCATAACAAATTTAAAACCAGACCATGTATACAACATATAGAAATGATGGAATTAATAAAAGTGATGGAGTGTTGTGTAGTTTAATTCCTTGTTTTGGATGTATGGTTTTAGCCAAGTCTCTGAAACTGATCATATGTTAAGAATTATTTTGGTGAACCCATTTTTGAAAAAGGGAGATTTGATTGCATAGATTTCTAGCATTTAAGTGCACAAGCATTAGTCCTCACTTGTTATGAGTGTTTGTTGCAGAGGCTGAATTAGTAGTAGTTTCAGGGCAAGAAATGACATACGACTCCTACTTAGATTAATAAGATTAAAGTAATGATTATTTTATGGATTACGCACATGTTGGTACTGTGCAGAGATTTTTCGCTAAGTATTGGATTGTTTTATGGTAGAAAGTAACAAACTGCAGTCTGATCATGGAAGATCTGAGTAAAAAAAGAGTTATACAAAGTTGATTGTAATGCAGTATAAGGTCAGTGGAGATGTTCATCTTATTGATCACTGTTGCAGTCACCATAGCCATATGGGTTATATCCTTCAAGGCTGTAACAGCCAGCCAGCTTCCAAAGCTTCAGGCCACATTTTACACGCCCAAACAGTCAATCAGTTCAGTCTGAGCTGACTTAAAAAGTCAGGTTTGGGTGCCCAAGCCCTTCAGAGTTTTCCTGATGCCAAAGAGTACACTTCTGTGGTCTTTCGGGGATCGACAGTCTGCTTATGCTGTTCCTATGCTGGGCAGATAAGTTCCCTTTGGAGGAAAACAACTTCTGTTTTAAAACTGTTTGTCTAATAACATGTTCCTGTTCAGGAAAGTTATTTTAAAGCTAGGAGCTTATTTTTTAATGGACTGTCACAAGACTGTACTGTACTTTTAAATGAGAGCAGTGCTTTTTCCTGTCAGTTTAATAGTATTTGAAAACCAATTTTTCTGAGGAGAAATTGTTTATTTTACTATTTAGGGCTGGTGAAGTGCTTTGTACTTTGTGTTTTTTAACGTGTAAAAAAAGTGATTTATAAAGAATTTACATTTTTGCTGGCTTTGCTCTTTGTTTTTCTTGGGAAAGAGGCACCATTTTTCAGCTTGACTATGGAAGAAACTGTCCCATGGTCAGTGCTTCTTGCATTCACAAAAAGAAAAAGTTAAGCAAACAGCCCTTGCCACCACAGCAGGGTAGCAATTGGCCTCAGCCGCTGTGACCTTTAGCTGCACCTCAGACCACTGATTTTTTACTCAGAGCCTTCTGATGTAGCGCCTACAGCCACTATGGACTGGGAGTTAGCCGCATCCTCTGCTGCAGTGGACAAGGGAGAGACACTCTTGTTGGTCCTGAGAGAAGGAACAGGGAATGCTTCTCTGTTTTGCCAGAATGTTGTGACCATTCCTGGGGAAGCTGTTGTTGCCATTAATAACACTGTTGGTCCCATTTTTTTTTTCTGTCAAAAGGCAATAGAAAACTAAACGTGTATCTAACCCTGGTCAAACTTCCTTGGACAGTAATAGTTTGCTGGGTCTGGCTCAGGGTTTAATTCAGGTTATTGTTCCTTCTTATAAAGTAGTTTATGGTAAAAGAAAGAGGGCTACATCTTTTCATGAAGAGATTCGGAATCTGGACAGGAAGATGGAGCCAAATACAGGGTTTTCTTCTCAGAATTGTGATTCAGACTCAGAGAAGAGCTCGGTTTCTGTTCCTCACTGTGGGGTTTTCTGTTTCTCTGAGACTGTTTCCAGAATGTGCATATGTTTTCAGTGGGAGAGCACTGAGGTTTCTCAGGCCTTCACAAAATACTATGAGCTGTTACTGAAGGAATTTCTAGAACCTTCACCCATTCCACCATTTTTGTCAGCTTTGGAGGATGTGTGCATTAACTGCCTTCAATTTTCCTGATAGCTAGCTGCCCCAAAAGGGCAGATCGGATGTATAAAGTTGCTCTGTCTTAATTATTTATGCACCCTTCCCAAACCTGGCCCAGCAGCTAAAGCTTTTGTTAATTCTACTTCTGATAACCATTTAATTCATTTCCATCTTACTTTTTCTGATAAGGATGGGAATATTATTGATAAGGATGGGAAAAGTATATGCCTCTGCAACTTTTATTTTCAGAATTTTGAATAGTCAGGCTCTTGTTAAAGATCATTTAAGTATCAAAGTATGAGGAATGTTTTTGTCTGCAGTTTCTTCTTGTGAGAAAAAAATCTGCTTTAAATAGGTTTCATCTATTGTACAAGTCACTCCTCACTATTAACCGCATGTATATAACTTAGCTGATACTTCTTCCAGAGCTATCACCACTGTTACTCTTTTGAGGGGTTTGGCTGGCTGCATTCTCTGAACCTCTCAGATGATAAAAATGAGATTTTAAATTCTCCTTTGGATAGATATTTAGTTTTTGGTACCTCTTCTGCAGAGGTGATCAAAAAGTGTGACGAGGGATGAGTTGATGCAGGGGATCTCAATTTTTCAGTCTTCCTTTTCCAAGTTTTCTAAGGGATTATCTAACCCCTCATCCAGTTTTGTCAGAAAAACAAAATCACCTCAACAAAATGCAGGTTAACAGACATTTAAGAAGGAATGGCAAGGGATTCCAAAAAGAATTCTGGAACCTCCCAAAACCAAGGACAGTCCAGCAAGTAAGAATGACTAAGGGACCATGCCCCCTCTCCCACCCTGACAGACAGATTTCCCTTCCAGCAAGTCTGAATCTCCACTTTTCTCTTTGGCACCAGATAGTTTCAAGCAAATGGGTTCTGAAGAACATTCATCAAGGTTACAGACAGCACTGGGAGGAAATTCCTGTTTTTCCAGAGGGTAATTCCTTCACCCACCAGACCAGACTCTATTTCCACCTGTCTGTTATCACATGCTTTCCCAGGGAGTGATAGAACCAGGTCCTCCTTCCCAGATGGGAAAAGATTCTTATTCAAAGATGTTTTTCATGCCAAAGAAAGAAAATACTTTTTTCTGTCCTAAACCCGATTGTGATAGTGCCAAAATTTAAAATGATATCACTTCACTACCTGTTGCCTCCTCTTCCTCATGCAAGTTTCCTGGTGACACTAGATTTAAAAGATGCATATATCAACCCTGTTCATCAAGACTTCATGTTAAGGTTTTGAGTGTCTAGATCACATTATCAGTTCTCTGCCTTACCCTTTGGACAGTCCACTGCATTAAGAGCATTGACAAAGTGTCTAACTCCAGTTATAGCTGATTGCAGGCTACAGGGTATCCACATTTTTCCATATCTAGATGATTTGCTTATCTTTGCATAGTCAAAGGTAAGGAATCTGTCACTTGGGTGAAAGATTTCTTACACAAGCTGAGATTCCAAGAGAACTTTCAAAAGACTTTTTTGACTCCCTCACACAGGACTGTGTTTCTGGGGTGTCAGCTAGACCACCTCAGCTACAGGAAAAAAAAATAGATGTATTTCTAGATCTCTCTCTAAGGTTTTCCATTCAGACTTTGGTCACTGTGAGGAAATACTTCCATTTTTTTGGGTCTCATGGCATCTGTGATTCTCTTAATAGCCCAGGCAAGACTCTACATGAGAAAAATACAGTGGTTTCTTTGCATAACCAAAGGTAAGGAATTTGTCACTTGGGTGAGAGATTTCTTAAACAAGCTGAGATTCCAAGAGAACATTCAAAAGACTTTTTTGACTACTTCACACAAGATTGTGTTCCTGGGGTGTCAGCTAGACCACCTCAGCTACAGGAAAAAATAGATGTATATGTAGATCTATCTCTAAGGTTTTCTATTCAGACTTGGGTCGCTGTTAGGGAATACCTCCATTTTTTGGGTCTCATGGCATCTGCGATTCTTATGATACACCATGTAAGACTCCACATGAGAAAAATACAAAGGTTTCTGAAGTCTCTTTGGTTCCAGCACCAACTTTTTGTCTTTTCAAATCTCAGTACCGGGGTTTGTCAGAAGAGAATTCACATGGTGGAGACAACATATTTCCTTAAATCCAGCTTCCCCTTCTCCCTCCCTGTTCAAGTCACCACAGATGCCTCACACTTTGTTTGGGGAGCAGTGTTAGGAAGGATAAAAGTGCAAGGTGTGTGGGACACCAAAGACAGATGCAAGCATATAAATATAAAAGAGGTACTTGCCCTGGTCAAGGTACTCCATCATCTACTGCTAAGCCCTTGAGGCAAACCAGTGCACAGTCAAATTTCCTGGTCATTGGTGATTCTTTAGTGAGGCACACCAATGTCCACCTCACCAGACTGAGTAAGAAGAGGGTCATGTTTAGCTGCCTCTCCGGTGCTAGAATCTATCACGTCACACAGACACTCCTGTCATTGAACCCTCCAGTACCAGTATGACTTTGTCAGAGTCCATGTGGGTATTAATGACCTGAGACGCACTTCCCTTTTGACTGTATGAAGCGAGATTCAATTGAGCATGCTGATTGTGTCTCAGGCAGGTATGAGCGTAGCACTGAGCAGAATACTACCTTCTCCAGGGATGATGCCATGTTACCAAAGAAAATGAGTGATTTTAACAATTTTCTTAGTTTCTGGTGTTAGTCCAAGAGAGTACAATATTTGATGGCCTAAGAGGAGATGGTTAACAGCCTGCACTACTTAGCCAGGAATGGTCTGTACTTATCCTCTAGGCTTTCAGATATTGGTAAAGATCTTATCCACCTCCATAGTGCCTTTTTAGGCAATGCCATACTGATAAACCTACTGATTTAGCTGAGCCTATGAAGGACTATCTGAACGTGGTATTGCTCAATGCTAAAAGGCTTAACAAGGAACTCCACTGCCTGCATTCCTTCATCTCCTGAAAGAAGTAGGCATCTGTATAGTAACGGAGCATGGTTTGAAGTCATGGAGAGTACCCCAATAATGCAAGGTTATAATGCCTTTCTAAAGTAGTTGACTTCATTTGCTCTTCAACGTGTAGGTTTATAGATCCAACACGGCCACATCACTAGCATCTGATCCGAGCTCTGAGCTCCTCCCTTGCACATAATGCCCCCTGTCTCTTTCCTCCCTTCAGATATCGTTTGCTGCTGTACAGCTAAGCATCGTGGTCTAGAGCTCCGAGCATTTTCTGGGTGAGTAATTGAAATCTTTTTAGAGTTAAGTGTTCTTTCTCTACTTTTCTCTTTCCCATACCTCTCCTACCCACGTTGAAACGGTTGAAAAAAAAAAGTGTATATATATATATATATATATATATATATATATATATATATATATATATATATATAGCAGTTGTAGTTGTGTTAGTTCCCCTTGGCCTTCCCAATCCCCTTTCTTGTGAGTGCATTTTTGTGCTTTTGTATTTCTTTTTTCCCTTTCAGGCATTAGGATGGCTGATGCTCCTAAGCCTGTGTTTAGGAAGTGCACAGTGTGTGGCCATAAACTCTCTCTAGCCGATGGCCACACTTTGTGTGTAGTTTGCTTGGGCGTGGCCCATTTGCTTACCTCCTGCTCCATTTGTGCAGGCTTCAACCCACGGACCCTTAAGGACAGGAGGGCTAAGCTTATTTTAAAGGGCTTGCTTCCTTCATCAGGGATGGCTATCTCCACAACCCCGGCTTCGGCCTCTTCTTCCACCTCTTCTCCTTCCCAGACCTCTGGGACTCAAACTCCCGCCGTGAGGTCTGGAGAGGGAGACCGGTATCAAAGAAAGGAGAAACCGCACAAATGGTCTCCGGACCATTCGGCTCCAGTGGGACCTCCCCCCAAGTCTAAAACCCCAGCCGGGCCAAGTACTCCCTGGCTCCATTCTCCCAGGTTTTCTTCTGAGCCAGAGGTGTCATGTTCCCCTCTAAGGATGTCCCCTCATCAGCTTTCCCAGCCAGTGTCTGTGGCTTCCTCCTGGTCGACCAGTAAGTCCGAGCGAGGTGGAGATGGACAGGATGATGCGGAAGTTCATCAGTACCCAAATCCAGATGGGAGTCTTGCCGGCCCCTCTCCGTCCGGAGCAGGGAGCTCTCAGACCTTTTTCACCCCTATAGCTCCTTCTCTGATCCGACCTTCGGTTTCAGAGTCTTTGGATCCAAGGACACTCTGGGTCGGCACCAATGGTACCTTGCACCTCGACGCCGGTCACTGCCTTGGGTGTGTCATATCTGAGCCGTAGTCTCTGTGTCAGATCTGAGGGGGTTCTGTTGGCTCCAAGTTTGTCAGAGTGCACTCTCCCCGTTGGAATCTCGGTGCTTGTAGTCTTGGCTCTATCCTCCCCATCAGATCCGAGGGGAATGGCTCCATTGCTAGTTTCTCAGGATGTCTGTTCCCCTTTGGCTTTTGAGGTGGGTGGAGAGGGTTCTCTTGAGTCCGTCGAAGCCCAAACCATCTCGTCTTTGGACTCTGCCCCAACTCCCTCTATTTTGGGTACAGCCTCAACCTTCCTGCCATCTCAGGGGACAGCCTGTGCAGGTTTTGCCTCAGGAAACCCCCACACAGGAGCAACAAGATGTTTGCGAGTTCCCCCAGAGTCTCTCACTGAGGAGGTTTCCCACAAACAAACATGCAAAAGGAGACACTTGGACTCCTCTCCAGAGTCCCTCACCGAAGACACTGACTTGGAGGAAGGGGAAGGTTATCCCTGACCACCCCTCGAGTATGTCTCCTTTGGAGACATCATGGAGCGCCTTCACCAGAAAGGGGGGGGGGGTTCGCCCAAAAAACGACCTCAGATGAGTCCGTGTCCCTAGAGGCATTCGGCACAGGCCCATCTACTTCCTGGGTGTCCCCTCCCGCAGATCCGCTTGTGGACCTCATTACATCTTAGGCCTGGAAGGAAACAAATACTGTGGAGCCCATCAGGAGAGCTCTACAGTCCATCCTCCTGACCAGGAGTAGAGGACCATGGACCATCTCCGGACGCGGGTGTGTGCTTCAGCAACCTTTGCTATAAGGGTACTGAACTACATGGCACATGTCATTCGACTGCAGCGAGACCCAGTCAAGTAGGTCACTGAGTCGCCCCTAGACCCCATGTCAGCAGAGGGCAAGAAGGTGTTCTCCACACGGGTGGCCACTCTCAAAGTAGTAAAACCAAAATAAGTGGTTCAGTAGTGCTCAAATGAACCACTTTAAAACCAAAAAAAGAGCACTAAGCATTGAGTCCTACAAAAGTTAACTTTTTGTAATAAAATTATCACTGAGGACTCGCAACGCTTAGTACTCTCAAAGTAATAGCTAACACGTCCATGCATCTTCTCTCCCATGGTATGGAGGGAGCTGCCAGGGCGGGCAGTTCTGGCATTGCCATGAGGCGTCATGCATGGCTTCAGCTGTGTCAATTCTCTGGACCTTTCGAAGCGTCATTTGCAAACGCCCCTTATGATGGTTCTTTCCTGTTTGGGAAAACAGTTCGTGACACATTGGTCCAGCGTGAAAAGGATGGGAAGACACTGTCTGCCGTCGGGAACTGCTTCTTTTTCCCTCAAAGATCTTTCTCTAGGAATCAGTGAGGGACAAGGAAAATGTGGTTCCAAAAGTCTCAGTTCTCCTAGGGCACTCAGGGTCCACCTTCCACCAGAGGCAGAGGGGATTATGACAGATGCCATCCAAGAGGCAGAGGAGGATCCAATAAATTTTGGGTCTCAGAAACCTTTCTCTGAAGACCCGCACAGCAGCCCTGTGGGGCTGCCCAACTGTTCCGCTCTGGAGGCAGTCGGGGGTTGCCTTTCGCTACACCCAGCGGCATGGGAGTCTGTAACATCAGACTGCTGGGTGTTGCAAATTATATCCAGAGGTTATTTCATCCAATTTACCGAACCACGTCTCCCACCAAAACTTCGCCCAGATGTTCCACCCGCGCAAAGGGAGGCAACAGCTCTAGAAATTGACAAGCTGCTCAGAAAACGAGTCATCCAACCATCCCTCTAGACCAGTCCAGATCGGGCATTTACTCCAGGTTTTTTTTAGTGCCAAAGAAAACGGGGAAGCTAAGACCCATCCTGGATCTATCCACCTTGAACCTGTCAGTAGCCAAGGAGAAATTCCGGATGGTCACTCTTCAATTAATCCTACCCTACCTTCAGGAGAAAGATTGGATGTGCTCGATCAACCTCCAGAACGAATGCTATCATATCAAGATAGACAGATGCTCCCGCAGGTTTCTCTGCTTTCGGCTGGGAGCCGGTCATTATCAGTTTAGAGCCTCTCGCATTTGGTTTCACCACAGCCTCCAGGGTGTTCATCAAAGTGATGGCAGTTGTAGCAGTTCACCTGAGACTTCAGGGAATTCAGGTCTTCCCTTACCTGGACGATTGGCTCTTTGCTGCCCCCACCAAGCATCTACTCTGCTGAGACAGGAAGTATTTCCTATTATTAGAAACAGCTTGGGGATCACCATCAATATCAGCAAATCTTCTCAAATCCCTGTTCAAGTTCCAGAATTCATTGGTGCTCGGCTGGATACTATACAAATGAAAATTTACGTCACCCCAGAAAGGGTATGCAACCTCAGGGTTCATGTCTGCGACATCTTCCAAGTTCATCTTCCTACAACAGAGACAGTTCTTCAGGCACTGGGCACCATGACAGCCACAATCAGTCTTCCACCCCTTGCTCGGCTACACATGTGAATCCTTCAGTGGACACTAGCAGTCCAGTGGTCTCTACTTGATCTTCCTCTATCCCATCCAGTCTGTATCTCTCCAGTTTGCAGGGACTCTCTGTGGTGGTGGATTCTTTCCCCAGATATTGTCAGGGGACGGCCCTTTCTTCCAACCCTTCCCAAAACCACGGTGACCCCAGATGCCTCCCAGCTAGAGTGGGGGTGGGGAGCATTGCTTGAGAAGGACGGTCCAAGGCACGTGATCCCCCTCCGAGACCAGTTTGCTTAGCAACATCCTGGAGATGAGGGCAGTTGCAAGCACTCCATGCCCATCTTCTTCTAGGGACCACTGCGATCCAGATGAACAACATGTCAGTAGTCTGGTACATCAATAAAGAAGGAGGAACCAGATCTTACCCCTTTTGTCAAGAAGCCATGAGAGTGTGGGAATGGGCGATTTCCACTGGCTGTTATTTGGTGGCAATGCACATTCCGGGACGGTTCAACATTCTAGCAGACATGCTCAGCAGGACTATTCTGATGCCTTGTGAGTGGTCTCTGAATCATTCAGTAGTGGAAGAGATCTTCCTCAAGTGGGGTTGGCCTTGCTGCGATCTCTTCGCATCTCCTTCCAAAATGCAGCGAGTTCTTCACTCTGAACCCCCCTCAGGGGGAAGTCCCCAGAGACGGTCTGGTACATGCTTGGCCTCACGGTCTTCTTTATGCCTGTCCTCTGTTACCTCATCCCTAAGATTCTACAGAAAACATGCACACTGGGGAATACAGTAATCCTCATTGCTCCATTCTGGCCTTGTCAAGTCTGGTTCCCCTCCCTTTGCTCTTATCTAGTAGTTCCACCATGGAACTTGGATCCATTTCCGGATCTCATTTCACATCCCTCTGGGATTCCTCACCCAGACCTGGGCAGTCTGAAAGTCACCGCTTGACTGCTCCAGTTCCATTGATTATTAGGACTCCCGGTTTATCCTCTCTGGTTAAGACCATTTTGGTGGCAGCTCACAAATCTTCCACCAGAAAAATATATCGTAGCAAGTGGAAACGTTTCTCCAAATGGGCCTCTCAGCGAGACTTGGATCCTTTTACGACTTCTGTCTCAGCAGTATTAGAACTTCTGGCGGGAATCTTTTGACAAGGTGTTGGTTCCTCTACCCTTACAGTACAACTGGCTGCCATTTCTAATTTTCATATGGGGGAGAGCATGTCTTCCTTGGCCTCTTCTAGGCTTTGCAAGACCTTCCTTAAAGGTGCCTTTCTTTTAAGACTTCGGTGAAGGATCCTGCGCCTCCACGGGACCTAACTTTTGTTCTTCAGGTTCGAGTCTCCCCTCCCTTTGAGCCCGCAGATTCGGTAGATTTGCAGTATCTGTCTTGGAAGACTTCCTTTTTGGTAGCTATTACATCTGCTAGAAGGGTGTCGGAACTTCAAGCATTGTCCATCAAAGTTCCTTGCATGATTTTTCACAAGGACAGGATTTCCCTGCTCACTAACTCTTCCTTTTTCCCCAAAGTGGCGTCAGAAGCTAACATTAATCAAACTATTAATCTTCCAGTCTTTTTTCCTAATTTCCAGAACAGGGGTGAATACAAATTACATTTGTTGGACGTACACAGACAATTGAGATTTTACTTGCACAGGGCAAAACCCTTTTGTAAATCTGATCAGTTTTATCTCTTACTTAAGGCCCTTCTTAGGGAAGCCAATTTCTAAAGTGACTATTGCTCGTAGGATTTCCCAATGTATTATTTGAGCGTATTCTGACAAAGGAATTTCCCCTCAGGGTCAGGTTAAAGCACATTCCACAATGTCTATGGCCACTTCAGCGGCTTTTTGGTCCAGGGTGTCGCTGGATGCTATTTCTTCTGCAGCTACTTTGGTCCTCATCTCATACTTTATTTCACATTATAAATTGGACATTGTATCCAGGAGTAGGGCATTCTTTCGCTCCCTGGTGCTCCAGAATATCCTTCCATAAGGGCCACCCAGGTGTTAGTAGCCGAGGACTCTGTCCCTCAGTTTGAAGACCAAATGAAGTGGACTACTTCAGATAAAGAAGTTATGTACTCACCATAACGTTCCATCTGAGTAGTTGTACTTCATTTGTCTTCAACCATCCACCCCTCTGTCCCCCGACCTTGTCACTATTGTCCTGGCCTTGTATATGTGAGATGAACATTCTAGATGCGTCCCTTGTTAGTCTTGGTCAGGAATTTTTGCTGTGCCAATTGTGGTAAGGTCGTGTTGGTCCGGGCTTATGTTTTGTTGAGTAGCAAACTCGATCTGAAGGAAGGAAGGAGACGGGGGCATTATGGGTAAGGGAAGGAGCTTGGAGCTCAGATCAGATGGTAGTGATCAGCCGTGTCAGATCAGATTCTGATCCATAAACCCACAGGTTGAAGACAAATGAAGTACAACTACTCAGATGGAACATTATGGTGAGTACATAACTTCTTTTTCACACCTATAGACCAGCTAATGTACAAGATGGAAATAAAGGTGGAGGAATCTCAGTCTCTGTTAAAACCAGTTTCACATCCAGACTTGGTGTATGACCCACTGGAACTCATACATGTGCAACTCACCATAAAACAGGGCCTTCTACCATATCCTTGCAACTTATAGGTCCTCCTCCATGCCCAGGAAACCCATACTACCTATCTCAATATAGTAGAGTCCCTCACTGTTCAACCCAATGCAGTACTCATGGGGGATCTCAACTACCCCTCTATAACTTGTAGTCTGGGAATCCTGTAGCACTTCTAATGCACAAGCCCAGCGATTCCTAAACTTTGTTAATACCAACATTCTGGAACACTTGGTCCATTCTCCTACCAGAGGTACAAACATCCTTGACTTTGTACTCGCAAACAAGGATGGCCGATGTTCCTCACACAATGTAATGTCTTTGCTCATCATATCTGACCATAAAGTAGTATTACTTGAAATAAAAACTGAATCCAGCAATCCTGCAAAACCAAAAACCTTTAGGAACTATTCCAAGGCTAACCATATAAGGCGATGGAAAGAGTCAACATCAACATGATAAATGAGGACATATGTAACCTGCAAATGCCAAACCTGTCACAGTTGTTAAAAGAAGGTTGTTAAGTCTAGTGGACTTTTTTGAGAGGATTGCCAAAAATTAGATGAAGATAAGACTGAGCAGACAGCTTAACTAAAACTGGCCAAGGCTTTTGATACAGTACCCCACTAAGGCATTATAGACAAGCTCACTAATTTAGGTATAAACATTTTTATCACCCACTGGATAAACAACTGGCTCACTGATAAGACACAGGAGATCAAAATAAGTGAGGCCACCTCCACCAAAAGGCCAGTCACTGGCCTTGTGCCCCAAGGCTCAGTATTAGGCCCACTACATTTTGGTGTCTTTTTCTCTGAAATGGAAGCAAATGCTGAAGGTTTATGGCTGACTAAGTTTGCAAATAATTTCCAGCTAGGGGTTATCATCAATTCCCCTGGAGACATTAGCATTCTTCAAGAAGGGCTGTCTCTGATTAACAAATGGTGCCAAAGCCATGGTCTTAAACTCAATGCTAAGAAATGCATAATTGTACCCTTTGATCTGTCTACCATCCCGGCTAATTACTATGTTGATAATATGCCCCTAAGGGTTGACCCATCTGGTTATGCAAATAGACAGTAGCCTTACCTTCGCCAACCATGTGGCCACAATAGTGAGGAAATCCTTTTATGCTGTGCAGCTAAGTAAGGGCATGGCATCTAGGTCCAAAGAGGTCACTTATCCCACTGTACTCAACCCTTGTCAGACTAATCATAGAGTACAGTGCTCCCTTCGGTATAAACCTGACCAGGCATATGCAGCAGCTAGAGTGACCTCAGAGATTCCTCTCAAAAAGAATACAAGGCATAACAAACCTGTCTTATGCAGAAAGCCTTCAAGCCCTTTCCCTCTACTTGGTCTCCAATAGATTGCTGAGTGGTGATCTATGCCTGGCTTACAATACATCCTCAAATCCCACACTTATGAATCTCCTACATATTCGTAAGTCAAAGAGTAGCAGCAATACAAGGTCTAGAGACTTGACTTTTATCTGACTTAAACAGAACATGCTGGAAAGACAGATATGTGTCCCAGAGACTGTCCATCCTATAGGACAAGCTTCCCATACATATGAAGCGGAGTTTGTCTTGTTACTCTGTTTAAGCGCAACCTAGACCAGTGAATGGGAAATAGGAAATTTACACCAAGCCTGACACTCATGTCCCTTATGAAAAGAGTTAGCCTGGCCCTCAATAACCTATTTGGATACAGGACATTATTCTTTTGGGAAAACTTGGCTAGGCTTAGATAGCCCCCCCCCCCCAGAGTTGTTAGCCTAGTAATAAACTGTGAATCTTTGGTTCCCAGAATCTGGTACATCAGCATGCAGTGGGAAACCAGACTGTGTATCCCTTTGCAGGGTAGTCATGTTAGCTTGGGATGTGGCTTCACAGCACCATCTCACTCTACAGGCATCCTACATTTCATCTGAGCAAATTTGTGTAGCCGATGGAAACTAGATCAGGGTAGGTAGTCTCCAAAGTTTGATCCATCTGTGTGGAGTTTAAGTAGACCCATTTCCCTCCTCTCTGAACAATCAGATAGCAAGGTTCTGCTCCAAGACTCCATACAAATAGTTCTGGAAGACAGATGTCTTTTCTTTTCCTTGAACAACAATGTTCCTCTATGTTTGTATACCCTTTCCACTGATATCCAGGGTACTTCTGAGAATTCAGAAGGAATCCCCAGGGGCCGCTGGACGCGACTATACCCACACAGTAAGGACTGCAGCAATGGAATCCCCGAACATCTACATTTTTATGGTGTAAGGTACTTTTCATTGTGGTGACTTCCTTCTTGACCAAACAGTGGAGCTTTGTTTTTTTTTGGAAATGGCTAAAGGCAATTGGCACAAGTTTCCTCACAAACTGGATCTAATCACATAAGATCAGAGGTGTTTGATGCACCCTGATCCCAACTGACTGAAGTTGACTACCTGGATGACAGGGTCTTAATTCCCTTTAGGCACCTGTTTACCGAGGATATGCATGCAGGAAGCAAGAAAGCCTGCTATTAGAAAATCAAACTGTATATATTTGCAAATGGAAAAGGTTTTCTATTTGATGCCAACAACTTGACCAGCACCCATTGAGGGCTCGTTCTCTGGTTTTGCAGTATGTGCGAACTACTGTCCTATAGTCTTTATTATTCCTCCATCAAGGTTCATTGGTGGTTCACTTATATGCTGTTTTAGCATGTCTGCCAATGGATTCTCTTTTTTCAGTGCATTCTCATGTCAGTTTTTTCTGAAGGGGTTTTTGCTTCAGAGGCCTCCAAGGAAACTAGTGGTGACTCCTTGGGATCTTAATTTTGTTTTAGAGAAGCTAACACTTGCTAACATGGCTGACTTGAAGTTCTTAACATGGAAAACAGTTTTACTGATTGCTGTAGCATCTGCAGGAAGAATATCTGAGTTGCAAGTTCTTGCAGTGATTCAGTCCTATCTCATTTTTTCACAGGGACAAGGTTTCTTTGAGAACTAACCCTTTTATGCATAAAGTGGTATCTGAGTTTAATTTAACCCAAACTGTCCATCTCCCCATTTTCTTCCCTAAACATAAAAATGAGAAGATTATGTTTACAGACAACTCTGGTGCTATATTGGCAGAACTCTATCTTTCAGATCCTCCAATCAATTGTTCATTTCTGATGAAGGTTAGAAGAATCCTGTGTCAAAGCAGACTATTTCTAAATGGTTGTCTAAGGTTATATTATTGTTTGTTATACTCACCACAACAAAACTGTCCCAGCCCACTGTGCCAGGACCTTGGCTTCATTTATTTCTTTTTAGAAAGGTTTGGATTCTAGAAGCTGCTACTTGTTCCTCTGCACATACTTCTACAAAGCACTATAAGCTTGATTCCTTCTCTAGATGTCGATCAGGCTTTGCTAGGACCATTCATCAAGGGCTACTGGAATCTTCTCCTTCCACCTCCCACATGTAGTCAGCTATTTTAATCTACCCGTATAGCTAAGGCTACTGCAGCACTGACCAATGTGATGAACATAGTACAGTTGTGTAAGAAAACTTGCCATAACTATATATGTTTGAATGACAGCTGCTGTTGTAGCCAGTTCCTCCCTCCACCCCCTTGTTTTTAGTGTGATGTTTATGCCTAGGTGTGAATACTTTATTTATTTATTTTATTCATTTACTTATTTATTTAGGTTAGTATTGTCCCTTCAGGGCTCAACCTCCCTCTCTGTTGGCATGCAAGCTCTGAAGGGCTTGTCACCCAAACCTACCTTTTTAGTCAGTTCGGCTCAAAATGATTTACTGGACATGTGAAAAGTGCCCTCCCTGAAGCTTTGGAAGCTGGCCAGCTGTTATGTCGTTGGTTGGATATAAACCATATAGCTAAGGCTACTGCAACATTCAAACATCTACTGTTATGGTAAGTTTACTTTTCACAACTGTACTTTACTGCTGTAATTAGAAAACTTGTATTGCAGGTTAGGTATGTAGAGGTGTATATCTGTGTGCATTGTTTTAGGATAATTGTGCTAACGGTTGAATAAAAATTCTAAGGAGGATAACAAAAGTGTATAATTAGATATATTTTGACCAGTCAGCTACAAAGTAGAAGGTATTGGATCATTCATAGAGTGTATGTTATTAGTAACAGTTTAGTGGTGTCGGATAGTTGACAGGGTAACATTGTGTTACATGGATGGGTTTGGTAAGTGGTATTAGTATACATAGATACGGATAAGGGTTGAGGTCATAAGGTTATTTGAGAAGTGTGTTTGGATAATGCAGAGGATTTGTACACAGAAGAGGCTATTTAAATGTTGGAAACCAACTGGCTTCTGAAGTTCATGAAGAGATGGGTAAATCTGTGCAATACAGTTAAGTATGAATTTGATGAGACAGTATCAGTTGGCTGTTCGGAGAGAAAATTATTAAAAAATGGTTAAAAGGAGTGTTGGTATTGTTTAACTTTAAAGGGAATGGGGAAGCATTTTAGAAATGGGAATGATTGTTAGGAAGGAAGTGTGAGTGAGTGTGTGCACACGTGCCTGTGTGTGGTGGTGACTCAGGAATAAGGGTGAGAGGAGATCAATGTGGACCATACTTCTAGTTTTAGTGGAAGTCAACCAGTCTGTACATACTGAAAGAAACTAGACACAGTGGTGGGTGAGCAGATAAGGGTGGGGGGCTTGAAAAAAAAAGTCATTATGTGGTGACCGTTAATGGTGAGAAAATAATACAGCTGTATGTTGCATGTTGGTATAAAAGAGTAACAGCTTGTAGCAGTACATGACAGGGAAGGGAGTCCAGCTGTTTTGGATGATGCCAAGAGTACCATCACCTGCACTAGAAACCACTGATAAACCATACAAGTGGTTTCACTTTCAGTAATGGTCACAAAAGACTGTGAAAAGTAGAAAACCACAAAATGGAAGATGCCATTGCACATGTAGGCAAGGCAGGAAAAACACACAACAGCAAAGGTAATGCAGTCCAAGAGTGATTTTTAATTTAATGGTTTGCTTTAACTACAAGAAATTAAAAAGTGAAAACATAAGTAAAAGAAAACATGGCAGAGGGTTTGGAGGGGATAAAGGTTGAAACTATATACTGTAGTATCAAGTAATATCAAGAACAGGACAAGGATTAAATAACAGGTAACAAACAGGTCAGAACACAAATAAGTTATATAATAAACACATTTTGTGTGTATTGGTTAGGCTGGTAAACTGCAGAATGAAACAATATGGTGAATGAGATCACATGAACAATCATATAACCCTTATGTTTTGTAACACCTGTGCAGGTTTTCACATTTGTTTGCATGTTCTAACCTACTTTTAAGCATACGATGGAAATCTGTTAATGTTTCGACTGGGTTCACATCAGTCATGTAGTCCATAAGACACAAACTGTGGAGTTTAAACCAAAATTGAAACATCCTACATAAGTAAGCTAGTACAGTGAAAGTAATAACAGGCACATTTTACATATATAATGTCTAGATTGTGTAATAATAGGAGCAATAAAAATATGATTAGGTATGTGTTCAGGGGTTAGCGTTGTTGCCTCACAGCAAGAGGTTCCCCGATTCGATCCTCAGCTGGGGTGCCTTCTGTGCGGAGTCTGCATGTCCTCCCTGTGGTCGCGTGGGTTTCCTCCGGGTGCTCCAGTTTCCTTCCACATCCCAAAGACATGTTGTAGGTGGATTGGACACTCTAAATTGGCCCTAGGTGTGTGTGTGTGTGTGTGTGTGTGTGTGTGTGTGTGTGTGTGTGTGTGTGTGTGTGCTTTCTGTGGAAGGTTGGGCGCCGGGCTGACAACTCGACACCGTAAAACTCCACTGCCAATCATGAGCGGACAATATAATCCCCTGTGGCATGTGTAATAATAGGAGCAATAAAACGATAAGTACAAGTGTAACAGAGCAGCTACTGCAGTGCTTCCCTGGCTGTTGTAACCTCTAGTCTCAAACAAATGTAAACGGATGTGGAGTGGATACAGTGTACATGGATGCACCTATAGTATGCGAGAGAATTACAATGATGCAATTGTCATAAGGATACTGACTTTCATGTATAAAATTGGTATACTATGAATGCTAGATCAAAGTGGGAAAAACATAAATATTTAGCAAGTGGTCAGCCTCCAGCATCAGTGGGTTTCTGTAGGCTAAGCTGTGATATTCAGATTACCAAAAGTCACATTTCTTAAGTGTCAGTGGAATATTCTGTTGCTGTGATGAGAGAAACCAAAACTAAGGTCCACTGCCCAGCATAATTTGGCATTTTTCTTCACTGTCGTTATTTCTGGGACTCTATTCTGAATAAAACGGTATACTAAGTTGATAAAACTAAGTTGATAAAACAGTTTTTGTATGCCTTTTGATTCTGCCATCATGTTGGGGAAAAATAACAGAACTTTTCTTAAGCTGCTTTAACAGGTACTTCACTGCCTGCATTAGTTGTTATACGTGAGCCATAGCAGGCAGTTGAAATGATCCCATCTCAGTACAGCACAGCGAACAGTACAGTAACACAAATGAAGCACCAGGCAGTCAGAACTCATTTAGCTGAACATTAATGAAAGTTTGCCATATTGTTAATCCACGCCATACATTTTCACACTGAAGTTCTACAAAACATTAAAGATGCACAGTAATAAAAATCTGCAGTAAATTCATTACAGTGACAGTTACAGTCACACTCTGTGTTCTGTTTTTAATCATGCAGCACAGCAAAATTTGTAAATAATTATTGGAAGGGACTATGCTCCATTCCACCGCTACTACAAGTATGGCGTCTTTGGCCCTCAATATATAACTCCATAGTCATGTTAATTATACCACATCTTGATCTCATATTGAGTATATGAAACTGAGGTAAAACAGTTTTTCTGACGGCCTCAGACATTTGATTTCCAGCCAATGCAGATTTAATAATACCACCTTCCATGCAAGTTATCTTCTTTTTGTAGCTTGTTACTTGATTTTATGATTCTGTCTTCCAGGATAACTAGGAAAGAGTAATCATTGTGTTTAACAATAATATGCATTTCTCAGAATGGCTGAAGTATGCATCTGAAGTAAATTAAGCTGCATTTTGTTCTCCCCCAAAACAACAACAGATTTCTGAAAAAAGTGTTTTTGGGAAAGAAAAAGTCTGTATCTGAAAAACTGATTACTGTAAAACATACATCTGTAACCAGTGTGGCAAAGCATTAAGTTTTTTGTTTCATTGTGGTATTTCCCTAGCCCATTCATCCAACTCCCATCACACACAGTCTTATTTCAACTTTCAGTTGGAAGAATTATTATATGTCAATGGAAGTGATCTGATCTTTGCAATGATACCTTTAATTTTTTATCATTTCACACACACCCATGCCCCATCAGGTACTTGTATATTGTCCACAGCCCTAATCATTCCTTGTAGGGTTAATGTGTGGGCAACAGTCCCTTGAGACCATCACACTGCACGTTTTGGACTTTTTAGATGCCCCACCTTTGCTTAGCATCATATATTTAATGACATAAGTGAAGACTAGTTGGCATAATGGATAAGTTCTTTGCCTTCCATGCATGAGGTAAAAGGTTCGAGCTTGACCTCTGGCCATTACCTATATGGAGCTTGTATGTTCCATATTCTCTCTCTCTCTGTGGGGTTTCTCCCATCTCCAAAAACATTGAGTGTTTCCACCTCAAACTCACTGAAGAATGAAGTTGTGGGCAGCAACACAGAGTCTACATGATGTCTGTGGGGGAAGAGTTGTACAGACCAACTGCACTGGGCATTAACTCAGGTGTACAGTATCCGTAGGATAGGCGAACATGGATCACAGACTGCATGCCATGTCAGGGCTAGTCACTGGACTTGGTAGAAATTTGGTCATGTAGACTAATGTCACCAGTTGATAACTCGGTTGAAGATGAACCTACCCCAACCTACGCCAGGTACTCGTGCTAACAGTGAGAAGTGTATATGTGCCCCTGTTGACCAGTGTGTGCTCGCCATAAAGTCCAGCAGCCCTGGACTAATAAACTACAGGTCGGACATTGTCTAGGTCCCCAACTTGGGTTTCTTGGGATAGCTGTGTTGAATGAAAGCTGAATGTGAAACCAATCAACCTGCCAAACATGTGCTAAGAATTGTTACACTTGTAGGTTCTATGATAAAATGCAGCATGGAAGTGGATGACACAAAGATAAGCAGGAAGCTGGACATCCTCTGTGTCCAAGAGACAAGATGGAAGGGCAGTGCAACAACGCCACTTGGTTTGGGTGTGGGAATTGTGGTGATGGAGAGACTTCAGAAGACCATGAGGAATGTCATCAGAAGTAGTGATAGACTCAAGGCAATCAGACTCCTGTGTAATGGTGAGGCAGTATTCATAATCTTAGCCTATGCCTCCCGGTAAAGTTGTGATAGTGAAGAAGAGTGAATTCAGAGATCAGTTGCAGGACCTAGTAGATAAACTAGGACAACACGAATCTGTGCTGATAATGGGTGACCAGAATGCACATATCGGGGCAGACAGAGTATGAGGACTGTCTGGTTCCACATGTGTAGGGCAGCAGGAATAAAGAAGAAACCTTTGTAGACTTCTTTCTGGCAAATTGCTTGATGGTAACTCAGCACATGGATCAGCAAGTGAGACAGTCACAAGATCACATACATGAGTGGCCAACATGCAACTCAGGTAGACTTCCTCCCTGTAAAGAAAGGGTATGGGGTGGAATCAATGACTGCAAAGTTATCCACAGTGAAACAGTCAGCCCACAGCATAAACCATTGGTTACCACAATCAGCAGTAAGCAGTGGTCAGAGAAGGCTTCTAAGGTCGACAGAGAATTTGTTAACTTCAAGGAATTGCTCAGGACTGTAACACCTCAGCAAGAAAAGGACATAAGTGGAGTTGAAGAAGAATGGCACCTTCTCAAAACAGCCTGTGTTGGGTACTGCAGAACAGTTATACAGCCGAGTCAGGTATGGAACTAAGGTGCATAATGAAAGCTAATAGTGGAATGCAGAAGTTCAGAAAGTCATCAAAAGAAACTGCAGGAAAAAGTGAGAGAGAAAAGACAGACCAGACTTAACTCATTCACTCCGGAGCAGCTCAGAAAAATCTGCCTGCTTAATTCCACCATAGGAACAACAGTGCAGCCTGAGCACATTTTCAGAAAATCCATTTGTAATATCATACAGAAAACAAATGTTTATAACTCTTTAACTATAAGAGCTAGACAAAAACTGTAAACGTGAAAGTTGTTCAGCAGACACTGACCTTTCCAACAGTGTAAATGTTGATAGTGCATATAAAAGTCATTATTACATATTTGGCAAAGAATACTGATATTTTGCATATTTTTTACCTTTTTAGAAAAGCAAAGCACAATATCTTGGTCAGTGTACCATGCAGACCCATACAATTTGAATTTAATTTGTTAGTATGAATGTCAGCTTTAAAATGATCACCTTAACCATTACTGTGTGATGCTCCTTTCTTGAGATATTCACAGTAATATGATTAATATAATATTTCTCATAACTGATAGAGTAATATCTCATCACATGTAGCAGACAGAGCCTACATATTAGTGTAGAAGTTGTACATCTGAATGTCAGCTTCAAAATGATGCATCATTTGTGTGATCACCATGCTCCCTTGCAAAGATATGGGCATAATAATGAGAAGTATTAGACATGTATAATTTTCATAATCGTACAAGACTAAACAAACTGTGATATCTGTACATGTGTACAGTGCACAGACACAGTTCTTTTACCATGTTGTAAGGAGTAACACTGTCTTCAAAATGAGGTATTACTTGGCACACTGACATGCTCCCTTGCAAAGTTATTTACCAAATTATGAAAAACATCATAATTTCCATAACCTAATTCCAAACAAACTTTGATATCTGCACATGTGTCTAACGTACAAGCACAATTCTTTTACCATGTTGAAACTATAAATACTGTTTTCAAAATGAGATATTACTTAGCACATTCAGATGCTCCCTTGCAGTTATTTACCAAAATATGAAAAATAATAATAATTTTCATAACCTAAGTCCGAAACAATCTTTGATATCTGCACATGTCCAACATACAGGCACAATTCTTGTACCATGTTGGAACCAGCAATACTGTCTTCAAAATGAGGTATTACTTAGCACATTCAGATATGCCCTTGTAAAGTTATTTACCAAAATATGAAAAAAAAATAATTTTGCTAACCTAAGTCCGAAACAAACTGATAGCTGCACACGAGTACAACATGCAGGCACCATTCTTTTCCCACGTTGGAACTATCAATACTGTTTTCAAGATAAGATATTACTTAGCACATTCAGATGCTTTCATGCAAAGTTATTTACCAAAATATGAAAAAAAAAATCATAATTTCCATAACCCAAGTCCGAAACAAACTTTGATATCTACACATGTGTGCAACATACAGACAGTTCTTTTACCATGTTGGAGCTGTCAGTACTGTCTTCAAAATTAGGTATTATTTGGCACACTGACATGCTCCCTTGCAAATTTATTTGCCAAACTATGAAAAAATCATAATTTCCTTAACCTAAGTCCTAACAAAACTGATACATGTACATGTGTACAGCATTCAGAAACAGTTTTACCATGTAGACACATATGATTGTAAATATGCACATTCCTGGTGTAGCCAACATACGGCTGAATGGGTACATGTAAAGAGAAAAAGCAAGGTAAGGTCCGTCACTCCACTAATGAACCCAGGACAGGCATGGGATAGTGGCAGGCAAGGCCATATAATCTGTCCGATAGCTGTGCTGGATACCCACTCAGACAGCCGATAACACTGCAGTCTCACGACCTCCTTCAGTGTCAGCAGTCTGCCTTACCTGTGCCTTTTCTCTTTACATGTGTCCATTCAGCAATGGACCTAAGGGATCAATGTCTGTATTAGTAAGCCCTTCCTGTCATCTAAACTCTACACATGCCTGATAAAAGCAGACTAAAAAAAGTATTGCAGGATGGTTACCGACATATTAGATTGTACGTAGTAGCACTCTCCTGAAACAGTTGTTCTTTCTCAGCATCCTCACCAGCTCTTTACCACAGTTATTTGCCAAACTCAGAGAAATATATTTTACACAACACATTTCATAATAGTGTTTTACTTACTGTACTGGTCCTACTTGGTCATGGGTGTTTTGCATTCTTTTCACAAGCTGCATGTTAGCAATCCTGCATAACTCCCCTCATGCCATTGTGGAGGTCAGTCAAGAACAACGCAATGCCCTCCTCAGTTAGGTGAACGCCATCCCTTCTGAACAGATGAACATCTTCCATGGTGATTCTGTCATGGCAGATTGTAGATCCACCAGTCTTGTGCATCAAGCCATGCATGAACCCATTCTGTAAACGTCTGGCCTTGTGAGCTGCCCGTTGACTGTTTGCTGTTTTCCATATCTGTCGAGGAATTATATCAGACCACACAAAATGATAACATGGCCACCAAGACTTCAGGTCTTCAAAAATTTCTGTGATTTGAAACCGTAGCCTTCTGAGTAGTTGACTGATGACATCATTCCCTCCAATGTGCAGCACAAGAATGTCACGCTCATGGTAGATGGAACACTTCTCTTCCAACAACTGCAGTAGTCCGCTCCAATGCATACCTCTTCTTGCAATCTAGTATACCTTCACACTGGATGTGGGGAAGCTCAAGTTGTACCGGTGTTCAGTTTCGGATGCATGGCTGGCAGCCCATTGAATGGCCACATACCCACACATTCACTTGTCGTTCTCCTGGTCGTGAAGCCATGTCAGTGTCAGAAGGTGGACAAACCTGCAGAGGAAAGAAAATGCAAATAGATTACTACTGATATTTGACAGATGTATTGGAAGACTACATATATATTCTTGAACACAGATAAAGGCAAGTCATAGTCTGCATCATACTCTGAATGCACAGGCGACAGCTGCTGAGAGATACCTGAGAAGTGATAATGAGTCAGTGCTATATTGTAACTGACTTATTGCTAATGTGGTAATGACTTGCCTTTCATTCCTGCAAAGTTATGCATGCTCAGACACAGGCGATAATTGCTGCACATAACCTGTTGAATAGGCATTAATTAAATTAACTTGTGCAGCTGTTATGTAACAGACTCATCATCAGCTTGATAAATACTACATAACTGTAGCCTCATCCAACCTAATGTTTTCCCTTTATAAAAAGTAAACCATGCAGAACTGAAACATGATACAAGCTCCATATGAATATGTGACCTACTTAGGGCACACCTGGTGGGGCAAAGGTTGAATTTTCAAAATTAGCAAATAACCACTCTCAGAATAAACGCTAACAGAAGAGCAGGTTCAATATATAAGAAAAGTATTTGTCTTTCTCTCCCTATTTCACACAACACAGCATTTCTATGACTATGTCAGTTATTTACCAAAATATGAAAAAAACTCGTAATTTCCATAACCTATCTACAAAACAAACTTTGATATCTGCACATGTAGTCCACAGCACTTTACAAGAAAGCCACAAACTGTACGAGAAAATGAACACACATTTGAGTGAAAAAGCCATGAACAGTTGTGAATCTTGCTCTCTGCATGTTACATATACACTCACACACCCGCAAGTTATAGCCACTTGCATGACTGTACCCTTCAGATATTGCCATTGCTTTTTTATTCTGCTCCTAATGGTCCAATCCAAGGACATATCTATATGTTTAGCAATATATATATATATATATATATATATATATATATATATATATATATATAGGTTAAGCGTGGATAATGAACGCTAGTTTGAGGCTCGTGCTGACACAAAAACCTGGCATTTTAATGTGTGTGTGTGTGTGTGTGTGTATGTGTATTATATATATATATGGGAGATCGCAGATATACCCCAGGGATTACCTCCGTGTCACTGCTCGACAGAGGCACAGCAAAATAATGGGTATAGTTCCCCATACTAAAGGGGTGGCGTAAGCCACAAAACTATGGGCTAGGCTTGTAAATGCCCTCGGGCAGATAGCCTAGTATGAACCTATATATATATATATATATATATATATATATATATATATATATATATATATATATATATATAGGTTAAGCGTGGATAATGAATGCTAGTCAGAGGCTCGCGCTGACACAAAAACCTGGCATTTTAACATGTGTGTGTGTGTATATATATATATATATATATATATATATATATCAGGAGGGTAGGTAGTTGATGAAGAATGAAAAAAAATGGACAGCACAGATGGAACATTATGGTAAGTACATAACTTCATCTGATATCTAAGTATGCACAAGCACAAAAATGAAGCATCTCCCCGGTGACCCCTTCAGCAATCTGTCCTACTATGTACATGCAACAGAATGCAACATTTCCATCGACAACCCCTTCAGCAGTCCTTCCAAGTATGCACAGGAACCAAAATGAAACATTCCCCCCAATGGACCCCTTCATTAGTATATCCAAGCTGCTGTTTACCATAAATAAACCAAATTTCCCTTAATTATCTCTGTAAGAAATACTTCCTGCTATCACAACTTAATAAACTGAGTGGAATTTACAAAACTAGCCCTGTCAAGTATACACAAGCACCAAAACGAAACATTTGCTATGTGACCACTTGAGTAGTATGTCCATGTATGCACAAGAACCAAAATGAAACACCTCCAGAGGTGTTAGCTGCTATTAACCATGCATAAACACCCGAAAATAGCAAGACTGAATGAAGCAGGGACCACACGAACAAGTCTATCAAGACTGAATGAAGCAGGGACCACCTAAACAAGTCTGTCTCGTGGTTGTAAAAAAAAAAAAAAACAGGTATGTGATTCCAAGGCAGTGCACAATTTGAAAGCAAGAAAAGGACTGCATATAAATCAGCAGGTTTGCCTGTAGAGAGTAATAAAAGGGCAGAAATATCCAAAGGAACTGCATTTTTAAAAAGTATGTAATGAAACATAGCTATTCCACAAACGTAAGCAATAGTATAGGGATACAAGTTTCCACACATGTTCATTGAAAAAAAAAACTAGTAGGTTAAGGGTACCTAGCAGTTAAAGTAACAACAAATTGTTTCTTGGAATGGAGTCAAACCTAAGAGAAGATTTGAAACATATCACAAATCTGATGACCAGCAGGTCTGTTTATTTTTAGAGTAACATTCTATAGACGCACGAGAAAAAACAAACCCAACTTCAGTAATTAGCATCCTGTGAGCCCAAATCCAATCAGTTAAACAGACTTGTGCTGTTTCCTGAGGCTGACCATTCTAAAATGCTGAGACATTAACATGCCAATAAGATGCTGAACCAGGGCACATAATATGGGCTCCAACATTCTACGACAAAGTTCTATTTGGCACAAAAGGAGTGAGCAACTGAGAGGCCAGCCATGATAAAAAAAGCTAGCTGCATTTCAGAAGTACACTGACAATGTATCAACACAAATGTACTAAAAGTGGCAAAGATATTACTAACAACATAACTGAAAGGTGTCTCAACAGGTATCTGTTACTATGATAGGAAATCCCTTGGGTAAATATATATTAACTTTCACATAGTTCAAATACATCTCCATCTCATAGAGCAAAAATCTAGACAAAGCCATTAATAATGAGGGGGCACATACCCCAAAATAAGGACACTTTTTAAATGTTGCTCTTCCAAACTTAGAAAGTTGAAAGAATAATACGTTTTGCATTAGCATGAAGTTTCTGAAGCATATGAAGTCTGAAGTTCAAATGTCTTTAATTATTTTCTGAATTCAGCCCTCAGTAATTTACCATAGATTTGCTAGAAAACCACAATTTCATGAGAAACAGACCAAAAATGTTAAGCAAAAATCAGGACATTCTGTGAAAATCTGTACAGTTGAGAGGTATGGCAGCTGACTGTAACATATTACAACTGTTATAAATTGAATCAACAAAACTAGTAATTCAGAAACTCAATAAACAGTCACAAAGACATCTTTAGTTTGTTATTAGAAATATGGTAGTTTGGAATTGTACTTACTAATGCATGGCAGCTTGCATTTTAACTTTGATGTTCATTTCTTAATTACTGATTGCCTCTTAAATTTAAATGGCCCTGCATATATTTCTAACCAATCATTTGCATGCCCTTGCGAAAATGCATTGAGTACCTCTTCCCATATATTAACCCCGGACACTGCAGTTGTTAATTATATCGCATTCTTATTTTCACATGTACTCCACTTCTAATATTCTTATTTACAAGCTAGTTTGTGTTAGTTTATAGCCTCCAAATGGACAGAAATCATAAACTATTTCCTCTTTCGTTCTTTTTTCTTCACGATGACCGAGAATGCATAAAATCAGAGAATAGAGAGAAAGTGAAGAAAAACAGATAACTCACCTGCTCTCTCTTCTCCGCTGTGACAAGATACCAGCGATTGCACAACTGACAAGCGACAAACAGTAAACCAAACTTTCCGTGAGTCAGTTTTACAGAACCTGTACAAAACCTATTACTGATTACACTTGGCTACTTAATTACACAGCGGAGAAGGTATCTTCTCTCAAGCAGGCACCATCATAAGCTTCAAAACTGTCCTTACAGGTTAGCCACACAGATATTTTGACATTCATCCCTCTCCTCCACTTCCCTTTCTAAGTACAACAAACAATGCTAAAAACAACAACTTGGAACATGCATAGCAATGACACAGACACTACCAAGTAGAAAAATTATCATGACTGAACATTTATCTACGCAGCCTCTGCTGTACCATGACCTTGGCTGTCTGAATGTCTGCAAGAGTAATTATCTGAAGCACATTAGCTTACTGCAGACTAATTCATACAAATGTTGTCACTGTTCTATGGAGGAGAGAGATTGCCGAGTGTAATCTGCATTCTTGAAGATGTATATTTTCTTTTAAATTATACAACGGCTGAAATTCCATTTCTCAGAGTGGCATATGTGGTAGCATACACAAACGACAGAGAGAGGGCTAAGCTTGTAAGAAAATATTTGCTGTTCTCTTTTGCAGCACAGAGGACTACATGTTGTAGGGACCTTATCAGGTTACCGTTTTTTATATATATTTTTTTTCTACATGTTGTCTAGACATAAGGCAAACACATTTCTAGATATTTGGGGGTGAAATGAAGTAAGGTATAATGACAACCACACACTGTCTATCCTTACTGAGCTTACTGTCTAGCTTACCTGAGTGGGAAAAAAAGCAGTTCTTTCGAGCAGTCACACCAAGAACTCCTTGCAGTAAATACTGGTGAGCATCATTGGCTATCTCTGGCGATCTCCATGAGTGCACATATACAATAGAGGGATCCAGTAGCAAGTAAAGTCTCAAAAAAAGAAAAGAAATACCTGTAGCTGGACCCTCTATTTATTTAGATAAAAGAAAAGAAAATTAGGTTGGGGGTGGAGCTGGTATGAAAGTGGTGGTTCTGATTGGAAGAATCCGATTGGCTGCCACCACTTGCTTTATCAACAACCTTTTAAATGGATTTAGAAGTAAAACTTTAATGTGAACTTAATGTAAAAACACACTGAATTGTAACTATATAATGTAATTTACATGTTCAGTTACAATTTCAGTGTGTTTTACATTAGGTTCAACTACAAATGTGCACTACAGTTTCTCACTTCAGGAGGCACTTGGGGGTAACGGCTTGAAATTAGTAACTTCTCATGGCGTGCTCGGTGTTAAGCACACAGGTGCCATGAGAAGGTACTCTGGGTTAATGACTTAAAAGAAGCTGACAGGAATTAAAATACCAAAGAATACGGCATCAGAAGCACTGACAACTCCTGGAAAGCGACTCCATAGATAGCACAAAGAAACTCTTATCAGATTGCAAGGCAAAGACAGAAAAATAAAGAGGATAGTCAGACACCCTTCTAAGGGATGCCAACAGCAATCTGCTGACCAGTTCACATGTCATCAAGGGCAGATGGAAGGATTACTTCCAACAACTTCTGAAAGAAGAAAATCTCACAGAAGCCCCAGTCGCAGCTTATGATAAAAGAAGAGGAAAAGCCAACCATGGAAGTAGTAAGAACAGTACTAGGGGAAATGAAGTCAGGAAAAGCAGCAGACCCAGATGACGTCATTGCAGATATGATAAAGATGTCGAGTGAGACGGGAAAAATGGCTTCTGAGGGTACTCATAGCAGTATGTTGAGAAAGGCGTATCCCAGATGACTGGTGAATAAGCATACTGGTGCCAGTGTACAAGAACAAAGGAGACATCCAAAACTGTGGATCCATGTACAGCTGATGCAGCACCTAACCTCATGTAACTTGCTCTCAGAAACACAGCATGACTTTAGGTCCCAGCAGAGGACCACTGCTGCTCTACTACATTTTTCAGTGTAATAAACAAACCTAGAAACAATGGTCTGCTTGTGTGCACCATGTTCATAGACTTGTCAAAGGTATTTGACACTGTCTCACACCAGCAACTACTCATTCAGCTCTCCTCAATAGGACTTTCACAAAACTCCTTGTCATGGTTACTTGGTTAACTATCTGGAAGGCAACAAGCCATTAAATAGCAACAAACCTACTCAACCTTTCAATCAGTTACTATAGGTGTCCCTCAGGGCTCTATCCTGGGTCCTTTCCTGTTTAATATCTTTATTCATTAACCTTCACACCTCCACTCACCACACTAGTTTAGTTTAGTACGCAAATGAATTAACATTAATATGTGCAGGCTCAAGAATGAATTAAGCTCCAAGACATTACCTAAAAATCTTTCTCTGTAGAAACCTGGTTCAAAGAATCAAACCTCCTACTAAATCCCAAGAAAACTAAGTTAATGCTTTTTACCTCAAAGTTTCCAAAATCAAAAGCAATCTTTTACCATAAAGTCAGCAATTACTGTCATTAAAACTGTAACTCACAATAAACCTCAAGGCATTACAGTGGATGATAATCTCAAATATGATCAGCATATACTGCACACCATTAAATCTACACACCAGAAACTAGGCATCCTTTATAGGATCAGTGCAATCCTTACAGGCACTGCAAGAAAACTCTAGCCGCCAACTTCTTACTGCCAGCTGTCTTATACCCTGCTCCTATCCTAACAAACTTAAACAGTACTCAAAGAAACTCACCTCCTGCTACAGTAAAATAACCAAATTTACGACCAGTCTCCTTCATAGGACCCACCATTGCCGCAGCTTAAAGCAATTAACTGTCTTGAAGTGCACAGCTAACTGCAGCACACAAACTCATTCATCATCCAGAAAAATGCCCTGCACTAAAAAAAAATATTACTGCCCTACTGTCCAGCAAGGGACCTGTGTTCTAGTAACAAATTCTTACTACTCTCAAGTAAGTCAAGTAATATTGCAGGAGACTCGCTCTACTCCCAATATGTTGCTAAACTCTGGAATAGTATCCACACACAAGCAAAACTGTCTAACAAACTCAGTAGTTTTAAGCCAGCTTAAACATCTTAAGCAGTCCTGATCCTGTACATGCTCATCAACAGGTTAAGACTTTGTACGCACTGTACTATACCCTCCAAATACTCTCATTAAACAGAGTACTCTCAACCTCTCATTGAAATGACAACATTTTTATACATAACTACTGCCAGTACAAGCCACTAAGCCGCACATGGAATTTCTCTTTAGTAACTTCTTCCTCTGTAAAATCTTAGAATGTATAAATGTACGAAATGTATGTGTATAAATGTAAATAGAAATTTTGCTACTCTGTGTGTAACTGGAATGAAGTACAATGTAATTTAAACAAATGGAGCTTTTCTCCCCAGGCCTCTGCTGAAAATGTGTACTGCCCAGTCAAACTTTCCTGGTAAACAAAAAGTAAATAAAATAAACAACTGTGGGCAGTGCAGAGATTTCAAACTCCTGCCACACTGCTTGAATGTTCTGGAGAGGGCGATTGATAAACGAATATGTAGAGTGATGGAAAGTAAGATGGGAGATGAGCAGTTTGGATTCACATCAGGATGCAGCACAACCATTGTGACGTTTGCAGTGAGAGAGATAGTTGAGAAGAAGCTACAGATGAGGAAAGAGTCTAACCAGGCATTCCTAGGTTTGGCGAAAGCATATGACAAGGTGCAAAGAAAGCTGATTTGAGTAGGCCTGTAGTGGTTCAAAGTCCCAGATTCAGAGGTCAGTTGCAGGACCTACTAGAATAAGCAGAACAGCTTGAATTGCTGTTAGTAATGGGTGACCCTGAATGCACATATATGGACAGATAGAACAGAATGAGGACCACCTGGGTCTACATATGTAGTGCAAGCTATGTACAAGGATCCAATGACTCAAGTATGAACAGTGTTCAGTCTTAGAGGGGTGTTCCCATTGAGAGAGGGTTTGTATCAGGGTTCTGCTCTGAGTCTACTGCTGTTCATACTGCTGATGGACTTCATTATCAAACAGGTTGGAGAGGACAAATCAGTCAAGTTGCTGTATGCAGATGATTTGTCATTACAGGTAGACTCTGAGCAAGAACTTCAGCAAAGGATAGGAGAATGGAATACAAAACTGAAGGCACATGTGATGAAACTGAGTACAGATAAGACTGTTGTAATGGCAGTGAATGGAGGAAATCTGAGGAAGATGATGAGAATCAATTACAAGGGAAAATAGTGGAACTGGTTAACTGCTTCAAGTATCTGGGAGGGGTGGTTGAAGAGAAGGGAGGTCTGAATGATTAAGTTAATGCTGAAGTCAGAGTGGCTGCAGTCAACTGGCACAGAATGTCAGGGAATAGTGTATGATAGAAGAATGCCAATGAAGATGAGAATTAAGGTGTACAAAATTTGTGGTGATAAGAATGCTACTGTATGGTACAGAAACCTGGGCAGTAGGATAGGGTAGTTGCGAAAGCCTGAGATGATGGAAATGAAGTGCCTGAGACAGGTGTTAGGATGCACATTGTGGGATATAAGAAGAAATGAGGACATTGTAGCAGAAAGCTGAAATAGCTCCAGTTGCGGACAAAGTTAGAGAACAGATTAAGGTGGTCCAGGCACATTTGCAGAATAACAATGTGGTGAAAATTTCGATCAGACAGGAAGAAAGCAAAAGGAAATAAGGGTGTCCAGCAAAGTGGTGCATGGATTTTGTGATAGATCTGCAACAGTCAGGCATGACTGTATAAGGAGATAGGAGAGTGGCAGTGAAGCGAGAGAGATGTCGACAGTTGACACAATACCCCAATTCCATGTAGAAAATGGAAAAAAGGGTGTTGGTGGTGATTAGTGAAAAACATGTGCTTGCTTCCACGTGCATACCCTTTCACACTTCTTCCCACTACTTGCCGCTGACCTCCACTTGGAGTGACAGGCTGTCAGGAAATGCAGAAACCCAAATCCACCCTTCAAGGTAGAATTTGTCCTGCCTGAATAAAAGCGAATGTTCATATATTTAATTGGGTAAATCAGGCACCCAGAACGAGTGTTTTTTAAACAGCAGCTTCCATGGAAGCCTCCACAGGAAGGGAAGACCCTCACATAAATGACTGCCTGCCCTTTGCTCAACTTGTAAAATGTGCGGGTGAAGAGTGAAAAAATCACCACATGGCTACAAAATGATGCTTGTTTGCACAGTGTGGCCTTAAACCTGTGTGCTGCAAAGTTAAAATTCAAAAAATCTTGATTGCTGAATTTGCAATAATTCTGGAATTGTTTTTCTTTCTGGACAGGGTTGTGTGCAGTGAATGATGGGTACTTAAGGGCCTTTTATGGGGCCTAGAAGATAGCAGCTGGAATCTTCAGTACCAGAGTTTGACAGCTTCTTTAGGCTCTGCTTCTTAAACCATGACATTGTGGGTGCTTAGTTCCACCACACAATTGATTTGGCTGTCACTGTAAAACATTATATTAATGAAATAATATATCAAAGCATGCTGAAAATGTGGATCTTAAAATTGATGAGTACAAGAAGGTAAAAAACACGAAGGAAAGCAGGAAGCCAGGAGTATGTCCACCACTGTTTTATTAAATCGAATAACCATAAGCGTTTTTGTCAAGTTCATTACAAGACGTCATCATATAAAAAAATGAACTGAAAAGCCAAGTTTAAAAATCCTTCCCATGTCACATGATCCACCCCAAGTTAATTAACTAATTAACTGATTAAAATCAACAGTAGATGTACAAAAGGAAAAGAAATCGCATTATGCAACATCTTAAAACTCATAAATTTAAAACCATAAATATGTATGTATATCATTATGTGAGGAACCATAATAACCAAATCTGTCTAAGCTGTGCCTTCATTTTTAGTGCACAACCAACAGATGCTAATTCATTTAAACAAGGAAAACCCACAGCATTTAAACTTAATATCCAGTAAAGTTCCTGGTTTTCCAGAAACAGCTGCCAAGGTCCACACTTTTTATTCCATTTGACCTGCTCAATCACAATGAATTTAAAATAATGTTCAGGAAATTCCAGGATGTGCCTATAAAGTGCATTTGTATTATTTTTTTTCTTTTTTTACCTGTATGTCGTAATTATGTTAATAGATGCATTACTTGGGCATCCGCTCAGTCTTGCCGACATAAAAGGCAGGACATGACTGACACAATTCCCCATAAACTACCCTGGTACTGTTACAGTTGTAATGTCCTTTTATCCTAAAGCTGAAACTAGTCATTTCAAACAGTTGTCCCACATAAATGAATCTACAAAAATGGCACATACCACATTGATACATACACCCGACTTGGGCATTGTCAACTTCGATTATAGGTCTTTCCCACCAAATTTTTAATGTTGAGTCCCCTTCTCCACACAATAGAAGGTTTTGTGCTAATTTTACCTCTAACCTCACCATCCCCAGTTAGAATACCCAAGTTCTTTTGTAAGATCTCTTGAATTTGCTGGTGGTCAACAGAATATCTGGTAATAAAGGACAGTCTAAAACTAACATTGTTAGTTACTTCTGTCCCATTTCATTCCCTGTTGAATGTAGAGTTACTAGTAACAGAACAGTTGTGAGGGTTTATCAAATTTCCAACCAATATGGGTGAATAAATACCCAATTGTTGCTTAACCACTACTACTTTTTTAATTTCCTGTACAAAAGCTGCAGGGTAGTCCCTCTTTATGAACATGTCTTCCAAAAGACTACATTCCCCAAGAAAGGAATCAAAATTAGAGACCATCCTTGCAGCCCTGACAAATTGTCCTTTGATCACTGCTTTTTTCTGGGGGAGGGGGTGAAAACTGACAAAATGCAAGAATGCATTTGAGTATGTGGGCTTCCTATAAATGGTGGAAACATATCTCCCATGCACCGCATCCTTTTCTAGTCTTACATCCAAATAACCAATGCTGTCATTCCCCACCACATGTGTAAACTAAAGAAAATTATATAATCCATGAAATTAATAACACTGTTTTTATCATCCTTCCAAATGAAAAACAAATCATCCAAATATCTCGAGTATAAAATAGTCATTAAACCCAGAATAACCAAATAGAAATCTTTGTTCCAACTCACACATACAATGTTGGCATAAAGTAGCCCACAAGAGGCTCCCATAGCATGACCTACTTGTTGAAAAAAATACTGTTCGTCAAAATAAATATAATTATTTTTCAACACAATTTCCATCATTTCTGTGTAGGTGTTGATACAGTCTTGTATAATCTTTTTCCTAAACAGATACTCACTGAACCAATCCAACCCAATGTCATGTGAAATTACAGTGAATAGATCTTTTATATCCACCATTAACAATGTGAGACCACTATTACATTTGGAAAGAAAATCCCATGAATCAATACAGAGATGTATCTCTTGTCTTAATAATGTTTCAGTTTAACATCCAAAAATTTTGTAATGGGAGAAGTGACAGTTATGAGCATCCACAATTGGATGGAATGGTGGGTCCACAATCTGTTTATGTAATTTAGGAAGTCCAAAAATAGTGGGGATAGGAGTGGCGCATGGGAGATATGTTTCCACCATTTATAGGAAGCCCACATACTCAAATACATTCTTAAAGTTTGACAGTTTTCACCCCCTCCCCCAGAAAAAAAGCGGTGGTCAAAGGACAATTTTTCAGAGCTGCAAGGATGTTCTCTAATTTTGATTCCTTTCTTGGGGAATGTAGTCTTTTGGAAGACATGTTCATAAAGAGGGAAAACCCTGCAGCTTTTGTACAGGAAATTAAAAAGTAGTAGTGGTTAAGAGACAACTGGGTATTTATTCACCCATATTGGTTGGAAATTTGATAAACCCTCAAAACTGTTCTGTTACTAGTAACTCTACATTCAACAGGGAATGAAATGGGACAGAAGTAACTAACAATGTTAGTTTTAGACTGTCCTTTATTACCAGATATTCTGTTGACCACCAGCAAATTCAAGAGATCTTACATAAGAACTGGGGTATTCTAACTGGGGATGGTGAGGTTAGAGATAAAATTAGCACAAAACCTTCTATTGTGTGGAGAAGGGGACTCAACATTAAAAATTTGGTGGAAAGACCTATAATCAAAGTTGACAATGCCCAAGTCAGGTGGATGTATCAATGTGGTATGTGCCATTTGTGTAAATTCATTTATGTGGGGGAACTGTTTGAAGTTAATGGTTTCAACTTTAGGATAAAAGGACATTACAACTGTAACAGTACTGGGGTAGTTTATGGGGCATTGTGTCAGTCATGTCCTGCCTTTTATATCGGCAACACTGAGCGGATGCTTAAGCAACGCAGCTATGAACATAATTATGACATAAGGGTAAAAAAAAAAAAAAAAAAAAAAAACTACAAATGCACTTTATAGGCACATGCTGGAATTTCCTGAACATTACTTTAAATTCATTGTGATTGAGCAGGTCAAATGGAATTAAAGGTGGACTGTTTCTGGAAAACCGGGAACTTTACTGGATATTAAGTTTAAATGCTGTGGGTTTTCCTGGTTTAAATGAACTAGCATCTATTGGTTGTGTACTAAAAATGAAGGCACAACTTAGATTTGGTTATTATGGTTCTTCACATGATATATACATATATATATTTATGGTTTTAAGGTTTTAAATTTGTGTGTTTTAAGATGTTGCATAATGTGTTTTATTTTCCTTTTTTCTTTTGCACATTTACTGTTGATTTTAAATCCGTTAATTAACTTGGGAGTGGATCATGTGACATGGGAAGGATTTTTAAACTTGGCTTTTCAGTTCATTTTTTATCTGATGAAATCTTGTAATGAACTTGACGAAAGCGTTTATGGTTATTTGATTTAATAAAACAGTGGTGAACCCTACTCCTGGTTCCTTCGTGTTTTTTTTACCTTGTTTGTGGAATCGTGCTGATATCAGAGTACAAGGTGTTTGCCAAGTTAAATGTCAGCTGTTAGCATTGTTTTCAAAACTTTTTGACCATCTTTTAGAAAATATTTATTTAGATTTTGCTGATATGGTACTGTCATTGAGTCGATCCATCCTACTGAATGATTCTTGTGGCACTGTGCAAGATCACATATCAGGACTGCATTATAAAGTTACGTTGGTAGAGTTCATGAAGTTGTGTCTTGGGTGGCATACTGCACACCTGTGCTGATATGTTAAGAACATTTCAGGCTGTAGCCAATTGCTCAACTGGCAGTCCTACAGATGTTACACTGTTAACGCTTGGCTTAACCTTCAGTTGACTTTTAAGAGTGAAGTGTGTCTGCATGGGAAGAAGATACTCTTGGAGCTCCATCTGCTAAGAATAGATGGGTTTAATGGAGTTGATGATATACAGTGGTGAGGATTGTTGGTATATGGGAAATTAGAAATGCTTTTTAAATACAGAAGACTGTTTTCTTTACTGAGTGGGTTGAAGGTTCACAGTGCTGTGAAGCATACCTGTCAACTGTTTAGAATTTAGCAAAATCTGCCTGATTTTGCCTCTTATTTTTGACCTGTTCCCCATAAAGTGTTTGATTTGTCTTACAAGTCATGTAGGACTGCAGTCATTCAATAATGTTAGATAGTAGGGTTTCGTAGTTCCTATCATTGCGAAAATGCATTTTGATGCAAAATCTATTTTGTTAACTGTTCAAGTGAATCAGAGTAATGTTTAAAAATTGTCCCAGATTCTGAGCCTTTGTGCCATCCCCACCTCTACCAGTTGGTTTTTGCATTGTCCAGAATTTTTGAACAAACAAGTTGAGAGGTGTGTGAGAATCAAAACTGTGTAGGAATTGAGGAATGTTTGGAAACCAGATGCAGCCTATTGGCCTTCCATAAGCTTGATTGCCCTTGCTGGAATTTACAGGTACCAGTGTAGTCAACAATCACTATAGAAGGTGAAACTCAAATGAGACTAATTTATTCCGTAGATGTGGAAATCAGTGAGTTATAGTCTGTTGCACCAAAAGTCTTTAATGGTGAATTTTATGGTTAACATTTGTTGTTTATATCCTCATTGCTGGTGTGCCAGAGAAAGCACAGAAAATACCCCTGAGATTCTCTCTATGTTGGCCTCCTATAGCCAGTTCTCCCCCAATAAGGAAAATGCAGGATGAGGGAGCAAGTGAGCATGGCCGATGAGGGAGGCTTGGTGGTTAGCAAGCATGGAAGGGGAAAGGCATATTGAAAGAAAAATATTTGTGCAGAGTCTAAACTCAGTGGCACAGAGGGATAAAACATTAACCATGACCCACACTCAGTTAGCAGCTGGACAGAGCAAGGCAGTCGAAGATGGGAGTAAGCAGTTGTCTCTGGCTTTGCACGTTTAGGATAAGAGGTGGTGTGACCTGCTCTACTACTGACTGCAACAGGTATATGAGGGATTGCTAATGGCAGCTGTTGGGCTGATGTGGTTCACACCCCATATAAATATGGGAAGCCATTCTGTGGCATACACAGGCACCCAGAAGAAGTGTTCTATAAGCAGCAGCTGCCATGGAAGCCATCACAGGAAGGGAAGGCCCTCATATAAATGACTGCCTGACCTTTGCTCAACTCTCACCTTTGAACAGGAATAAATGGACCATGGGTCTCTACGCCTGGAGAAAATGGACTGCTATTGCCCTGGAGACATGGCATGAGTTTTTTAGTGTGGTACTGTTTTGGGAGGCCAGAACCTTGGCGTGAAGACGACTAAAAAAAAAATTAATTGCAGTCTTAAGGTCTCCATTTGTACATTCCAAGCATAAGATTTTCAAAAAGTAGAAGATCATTCAGAATCCAGAATGCAAGGAGCTGATTGTGATTTTGTGTAAATTCGCCACTATCTTTTAATCAAACTACAAAAATCTGTGAGCTGCACATAAGTATTATGTAGATTTTATTCAGGGATGAGATAGCAGAACTTGGAATGTGCTCTTTGCATCGTGATTGAAAGGATATATAAAACTTGCCATGGCTTTTCTGTACAATGTTTAAAATATATGTAATAAACAATACATATTCTGCTGTCTTTATCTGCAGGGTGAGATTTGAAAGACCTTATGAATTTCTGTTTAATTGAACAGCAATTGTGATTAGTAGGTAACTGCTTTTTCTGAATCTATAGCTAACGTAATCCTTTGTTCTTTTGTGGGGGTTATTAGCCAGAAGGAGAAAAATAAAACCATTAACTAAATCAGGACAGAATTGGTTTCTCCAAGGTCATTACCTTACTAAATGTTTCCAGAAAGTACCATGGACTGCAGTTCCCTGAGTGAAGGGATGAGTTTGAAAGAGTGGAGTTAATTGCATACCTCCCATAATAGAACCATTCTAAGACTTCCCTTCATGGATCAGATAAAATGACCATCTATCCAGAGACTGTTAAACTGGCAGATGTCATTTTACTGTTAATGAGTGCTGCCCAGGGTTTTGCCAACTATTTACCAATTTGTTTCTGTGAGTTTATTTCTACATCCTTGTCTTCTTTTATATGCTGAAGATTCAGGTATTATAGATAGGTCTGTGTAGCTCTTCCAGTTAAATAAATCTAGGAAAAATAGTTGGTTAGACAAGAGTCTTTTCTTAAGCATCATATTTACTCAACTGGTTATTTTTCTCTTTCATTGTACAGTTATATATTTTTCTGCATATATAACTTTTAAATGCAGTACCCTAACTAGTTATTCTCAAAAGTTATTTTTATGTATTCACCTTTAAAAGCTTGTAGCGCATTTCTTTGTTTTCTTATGTATTAATTGATAGAGAACTTACTGTGAATTGTGACTAGCTGCTGTTATCACCTTCTGATTAGTCAGAATGCCTTGTTATACATTAAAATAACTTTAGACATAAATGGCACTTATTTCTCAAGAGTGGAACAGTAACTGGAATTCGCCAGTAAGGTAATTTACAGTAGGGGTAGTGATCACACTTGTGCTTAAAAAAAAAAAAAAAAAAGCTATTGAAAAATATTACCAGCCATCCCTGGAAAATAGAGTGTGAGTGTAATTGTGTGTGTGTGTGTGTGTGTGTGTGTGTGTGTGTGTGTGTGTGTGTGTGTGTGTGTGTGTGTGTGTGTGTGTTGCCTTTACTCATGTGCCTGTGGCCCATGGCATTTAATGTCTGCGCTAGGGAGCAGAACACATTTATTTAACAGGTCAATTGATAAGTATAAAACTGCAGAGGACTAGTTTAAGGAGCACTTATTGACAGATTGTTTGTGTACCTTGAATCCCCTTCTTCCATAACATTTCTTTGCACTGAGACAAACTGCCATGTGTGAGTGAGGATGACGTACAGTCTTTTTATTTGCCTTGCCTGTGACTACTTATGCCGTTTATCAGTAGCAGCTACATACATTGCTCCCTGCAGATGGTCGCATCCTTTCTTTCTGAAAGATACTGTTGTTGTTTCCTGTGCTACCTTCGCTAGTAATTCAGCATTCTGCTGTTTAATGTGGCAGTATTTTTGGTCAGTAAATGCCAACTAAACAAGAGTAGTCAGAAATGTAATTGTAGTGAAATATGTACAGTTATTCACAGTTTAAAAAGCATAATATACTTATTTGCATTAAATGTGCATGTGCATAGCATTTCTTTCAGTCTTAATATTTCTGTATTAGGTGCAGGTATTAATCCAGTATGGACTTGATTTAGTCGTGGCAAGGAACAAAGGGAGTACTGAAAAGCCCTGATCCATTGTAGACCCATTTTAGACACAGCTAGAGTTGGGGAAGAGTACTGAAAAATTCAATGAACAAATGTGTTTCAGAAATAACTGCCTTCGTTTATCATATTCTAACTTCTGTGACCTTGTTATGATGAAGGGGAATGAGAGTCCCTAGTATTTTAATTACAACGTAGTTTAGCACCCTAGGATCATGACCTTATGTTAGAGGGGGTTTGCTTCCCCATGTATTATTAGAACTGTATTGTCTAGAGTTTTGTGCTCCTGGTAGTTACAGCCTTTCCGAGTTTTTTTCTGAATGTAGGTGCTAAACAAAGGAGATCTAAAATGTAACCCCGTCAAAAAATCTGAGAACTTCATCTGGAATAAGGAAAATGGTAACCCTGCAGCAATACCTGGTGGGGGTAGTACACTAATTAGCAGTGACCAAAAATTCAGCATGGTCATTGTGTGAGCTTACCACACATGAGGTGGGAGGGAGGTGTAATGCCAGTCAACTGGCAGGCAGGCAGTTAGCTCTTGGGGAATGGAATGTCACCTCACTGCTGGGAAAGGAACTAGTGGTTGTGTGAAAAGTTGAGAAGTCCTAGTTAGATTTTAGTTGGTGTAACTGTTATGCACAGCATGATGGGCTCTCTGTGGATCTGGTGTTGATCCTCTGGCAGAAGTGTGGGCACTCAGAAGTGTTTAGGTACATATTGCACAATCAGAGTCTGTGCCATTGAATGAGAGGGTTGCTTAGTTGCAACTACTAATTGCAAAATGCAAAAAAAAAAAAAACTTTCATGTGAGAATATGTAGTTAACTATTTGGAGCATTCAGAGAGACCATAGGTCCAGAGCTTGATAGGGTTACCACCTTCTAACTTTGTAGATGTAGGATGAAACTTCAGCAGCCTTGCAAGGAATGTTGAGTATAACCTGAAGGGGTGTGACTTGCAGGAGTAGTTTGCTTGATCTGAAGCCAGGTGGTGTACTGAATTGTTTTTGGACTTCTGTGTTAATAACGGATTGTCCATAACAACTACTGTGCTTGAACACAAGGATGTTCATACTTTATACTAGAGCACCACGAACCAGAGAGTGATGAGCAATCTTCTGTTCTTTTGACCATGTGTCTTTTTATATGATTGATGACCCTGAGCAATTTAAAATTGAACGTAATGCAAATAAGAGGTATAAGTACTGTTATTGTCTGTCTTTCCATGCTGTGTCCCTGTGTTGATTTCCAAACATAAAGGAGCACCAGCAGTGCTTTAATACCAGTCACAAATGTAGCAATTGGGTATTTATATAAAATACTCTTTTTTTTTTTTTTTATTATATGTACAAAGAATTTTTGTGCAAGAAGTATTTAAAACAAAGGAGGAAGACTCCAGGCATGCATGGTGTCTAATGTAATTAAAAACAAGCGAATGTGATAAAAAAAGGACATAACATGGTACTGTAATTGTAAAAGTTAATCAATACTTGGAAGTCATTTTAAAATAGGTTCATAGATTAGTACTAGGCTAACTACCCTTATGGGCCTTTTCAAGCCAAGCCAATTAACCAATGTGAGAATCAAACCCTGCACCTTGTGTCTATAAGGTAAACACCTTAACCGTTATGCCATCTTCCCACCCCCAGCTTGTAAGATGAAACTCTAAAACAGTGTGTGAAACCTAGGTACTATTAGCTTAAACGTTATTTGGCATGTAACCATCCATAAAATTGACTGTTTTTATAAAGCATATATTTTCTTTTTTTCCCAAAAATGAGCAAAAATCTGGGGAAAAAAAAGTTTTCCCATATTTTGCCCTTGCTGTTTTTCCACACATTATGTTCTTACAGAATAAAAAATCATACATCTCATTCCCCAAAATGAAAAAAAATTGGATATGTTGAAGTTTGGTGTTAGATATGTGCAAGTTCTTGTCTGTATACCTAGGAAATAATTTTGTAGCTCCACAAACCACAACACTTTTATGCAAGCTGCATGCCACAGAGGGATAAACTCGGACTCCAACCCACATACAGGGCATTGTCAGACCCCATTCTGATGGACCTCCTACATATATCCACAAAACAAACCACACCAGAATTACCCGTTCTAAAGACTTCAACCTTGCCTGTGATATAAATAGGACCTGCTGGAGAGAGACATATGTATCCCAGAGATTATCCTGTCTCTGGCTCCCCATCCATGTGAAGCAGAGTTCCTCAATAAACCAATTCAAGTGCAACCTGGACAATTGGATGAGGAATAGGAAATTCATCCCTAGTTTGGCACCTATGTCTCTAATGGACACAGCCAACCTGTAAATGGTTCATAAAATGTTTCATCTCCCAAGCCCCTGCTTACACTTATCAAGGGTATCAGAAATTGTCAGAGATTTGGGGGATGCATGGCTAGGCTTAAAATGGCCCTTGTGGTCATTAGCCTAGTAAACACCTATGAATATAAGCCTGGTTTGGTTAGAATCTTGGGAGCTGTTTGAGCTTATGAGGGGATGGAGAGGCATGGCAAGGCAGTGTCTGTTTGCCTCCCTCAGGAGGGGTGGGGTGTGTCACTTTCAAAAAGTGGTTGGCACACCTTCACTAAGTCGCATTACATAATGAACTCTAGACTGCAAACCCCAAGGAACAGTTGGGGCATAAATGAAAACTGTTGACCCCCCCCCCCAAGTGGTGTGTCAGTACCACTCCCTGTGCTCATTTCTGAGAGAAATTAATGAGTCAGTTGTTGCCTCCCAGAAGTAAATGAGACAGTTGCATGGATGGTGGTCATCAGGAGTGATTGGGAGCAAAAAATAAAAATAATAAAAAAAAATCTTTGTATATACATTTGTCTGTGTTGTGTATGTATATATAATATCAGCAATCCTCAAACCCTGTTTTTGTCGACTTCCACAATATTGATCTAAAGTAATCAGAACTTTGGAGTGGGCTATAATATGAGTTCTGCATGGGACAGATTTGTATTTCCTCACTCTTTCTCTGCCAGTCAGCTGTGTTCTGATGTGTTTTGGTTGGCATGCCATGCAACCACCAAAAAATATTCAGCAGCTGTTCAACTAAGATACATCTTATCTATCTGTTTATCTATATATGCGTTTGTGTGTATATATAATATGGGTGGCTTACCTAACCTCAATCAACACCATGTGGTCGACATGCGCAAAATCAACACTCACTGAATTAGCGAATATTATAATTCCCCAGAGACTGCACGATTTCTTTAGTATATATGATTGGTAGGGGTGTGAGGGGTGCAGCACCCCATGTGGGGTGGTACAGGGGGCTACCTCCCCCCCAAACATTCAAAAAAAAAAACACTTGCTTTTGTTTAGCCTGCCCAGGAGTTAATCCTCAGAGCATGAGCAGTGTGTATGTCGATGTTCTGTTTTTTTTTTTTTTGGAGTCTCTACAGCAAACATTACAGACGTCGGTCTAGTGTCTATTCAATGTAGACTACCACATCCATTTATGGGTCAAATCAAAAAGACTGAAAGGCCTAAATGTCAACGTTCAAAATGTGTACCACAAAACCCTGACAATGCAAACACTGACATGTATGCAAAATCAAAATTAAAAAAAAAATTTGCAAGGGGCAAGCGCCCCTTCACCCTCACACACCTTGCTAATTATATATACCGACACAAGGATCACACAATATCAGGGAAAGGGCATATTCCCCAACCCCAGCATTTATAGTCTTGCACACCTGTTGCCCATATTCTTAGTCAACCAAATTTTGCCAGCTAAATTTATGGTTCCAATGTGTGTGTGTGTAAACACACCTGTACATATCCACGTGCACATGGTGTGCATGTATGTATATTTATGTACCTATGTGTATCGTAATAGAGCCATGTGATATGTACACAGCAAAGATACTCACTCCATTTTTAGGGAAGGTAGATAACTATGTATGTAAAAAGAATCATATTGCACCAGGGTGCTCAAAGGTTATATGTAAAGTGTATCTACATATTTGTGTTAATAGACAGACAGACGCACGCAAGCGTGTGTATATTGTAATGTATACATGAATAGCTGAGTGCTACATGGTTATATATTGATTCCTCGAACAAAAATCCATTGTAGTCCGAGTGTACACAACAACAGAATTTCTAAACAAAAACGTATCAAACAAAATTATTTTTTAGGGGGGTGTACCCTGCCCTTTAACTCCCACGCCCCCTACTGCTATATATACCAACTCTGAGATCACACAACAGTAGAGAAATGGCAATTACTATAATTTCACTCCAGTGGGCAAATTTCCTAATTTCACTGTAGTGTGATCTCTCTCAACATTTTTCTGGCAGTGTGAAATAAAATGCGCATTCAATTGCTGACCCTGTTCAAGTGCAACCTTGATGAGTGGATGGGAAACCACACATTTGTCCCAGGAGTTCCACCTGTGTCCCTTATTGACAGGAGCGACAGGTGCTGACTGAGATTTCTTTTTGGGGATAAAGTCTTGGCTAGGCTTGTAAGGGCCCCAGGGCCATTAGCCTGGTAACCTCCTATGATCACTCCTGCCAAAGCTCAGTTCATTCAGTGAATGGATCACTCAAGAAAATACATTCCACCCATGTGTGTGTGCGCATGCGTGCAGCCAGATAATTTCTCACACACACATGCATATATATATATATATATATATATATATGTGTGTGTGTGTGTGTGTATAAACCCTTGGAAATAACCAGCCACTTCACTAGCTAACAATTCCAAGCTTAAGCTCCTCCTTCCTAACCATAATTCTCCACCCTTCCAGATTACCTCAGATCTTATTTGCCGCTTGTCAGAATAACAGTGAGGTTCCAGTGCTCCTAAACTCCTCCTTGGGTTTGGTTGTTGCTTTGTGAGTGTGATTATTTTTCTTTTCTTCTTAGCCTTCCTACACTTTTATTTTTCTTGTAGTTTAAAAAATTTTGCAGGATAACCATTTGATCAGGGTTATCTCGCCATAGAGTTCTTTTCCTTTCCTGTCTCTCTCTTTTCTATTAAAAAAAATCTGTCCACTTGCTATGGCCAATCAGAAGGAGAAACTGTTAGGCTTCAAGAAATGCACTTTTTGTGGGCACACGATCCTACTGTCCGATGCCCACAGGAAGTGCATTTACTGCCTGAGGCCAGCAAATGTGGACAGCAGCTGCAGTATTTTTAAAAGTTTTCTACCCAGAGCCCAGAAAGATAGGAGGAGTAAACTTATTTTGAAGGGTTTGCTCCTTCCTTCCTCTTCCTCTGCTGTCCCTTCAATGTTAGGGGCTCAACACCCCTCCAAATTGTCTAAAGAGGCCTGGGAGAGCAGGAAACCCTCCCCTGCAAGGTCCTCTTTGGAGCCATGTGTAAAGGCGCCAAGGTCCTCGGAGCCGATCCTGTCAGCACTGGCTTCTTCTGCTCCATCTGCCATTCCTCTGCTCCTTGTCTCTTCTGCTTCTTCTAGGCCGAGTGGATTGGATCAGAGATCTCATCGTGCCTCGATGTCTGGCTCAGGGCCGACCACCCCCACTCGGAAATCTCCTCCTCTGAGGAAATTTTCCAGGCCTCCCTCTTCCACATCCTCCAGATCTTCTCTAAGCCTCACTGAGAAATATGTGGATAGACTAATGAGACAATTTCTTGAGGCTCAGATCTAGATGGGAGTTTTGTTTGCTCCGTACCCTTCTGGATTCACAAGACTTTCCCCTCTCCGCCCTGTGGCTTTTCTGATCCAGCCCTCGGTTATGGAAGTTTCACTTCCATTGGTCCTGTGTGCTGATGTGTCTGGGCTGATAGTGATCTCATCTATGCACCCCACTATCTCCCTGACACGCTCAGCTCCAATTGCTTCAGGGTGTTTGACTTCCACTCAGAAGTTTTCTGAAAGGTCGCTTCCTGTTGGAGCTTTGGTATTCAGTAGCTCGCCTCCAACTCTCCCATTGGAATGCGATCTCAGATGCTTCGAGAGGTGTCCACTCTGGTAGTTTCAGCTCCGGAAGGCATGCTTCCAGGGGGCTTGAAGCCGTACGTCTTTTAAAGTGGTGGAGACGGCCCTCTCAAATTCCAGGAGACCCTCGGGTCTAATTTCTTAGGAACCTAACCCTACACCTTCTAAATTGGTGCCTGAGGCCTCTAGTCTACTACGTGGAGAGCTGGCTCTGGAAAGCCTCCATAAACTTCCATCTGTGGAACCCCAAGGCTCTTCTGACACCTCCCTGGAACATCCCACCAAGGAGGTTCTTCAGAAGAGATGGTACAAGAGAAGGCATGTTGATTCCCCTGAGCAATGTGTAACCACTGACACCGGATTTGAGGAAGGTGAAGGATCCCCAAAATCACCACCAGATGAGATCTCCTTTGGAGACATTTTAGAAATTCTCTGTCATAGAGGTGGTTGGTCTGCCCAAAATCTTTCTACAGAGGAATCATTGCTGTTGGAGTCTTTCGGGTCCGACCAGTCTACATCCTGGGTGTCCCCCCCCCCACCCCGCTGTCCCTCTCATTGAGTTGGTGTCTTCTAGGGCATGGAAGGAACCAGATACGGTAGACCCCATACCAAAATATGAAGATAAAATGTTAAGTGCTCACCTGGACAAGACTTTCTGGACCAACGGTATCCCCATAGATGCCATGGTTGTTGCGGCAGCCACCACAAAGGAGCTAGACCAAGAAAGCTCCTCTGTCCATCCCCCCAGTAGGGAAGGATGGATTTGGTAACAGTGTTTATGCCTCCTCCACATTTACCCTGTGGGCATTAAACTATTTATCCCATTTTACAAGACTACAGAGGGACTTGGTCAAGAAACTCTCTAGCTCAGCCCCAAGGTCTGTGTCTGCCGAAGAACCAAAGAGCTTTTCTTCCAGATTGGCCACCCTTCAGTCATTAGTTAACACGTGCATGAAGCTTATATCCCATGTGGCAGTGGATCCCTCAAGGGTGGTCAGTTCCGGCATTGCCATAAGATGTCATGCCTGGATGAGGCTGTATGACTTTGCTAAGCCCTTCAGTGCATGTTCCGTCAGTGCGCCTTTTGACAGATTGACCTTGTTTGGACCCACAGTTGGAGACGCACACTCCTGCAGTGAAGACATTGTCTGCCATTGGAGTCCATTTTTCTTACTCCACAAAGGTCCTTTTCTAGAACCAGCATGGCAGTAAAAAAATGTGGTTAAAAAAATCTCAAGCTTCCTATTAGAACTCTCCAAGAGACTTTTCCTCCAGAGGCAGAGGGGAGAATAACCAAAGTGGTAGACACTACTCATGCAGCAGAACGGGCCCGCAAAACAAAAGGTCTCTGGAACCCTTCCAGCGCTCCTGAGCAGTTGTCTGACAGCCTTCCTCTGGAAGCAGTTGGGGGGAGGTGCTTTTTGCACTCCACAGCCTGGAAAGTCATCACAAATGACCAGTGGATGCTAAGGATCATATCCGGAGGATACTTCATTCCCTTTTTAGAAGAACCAAATCCAAAGAATCACCTCCCCAAAGATCCACCCAACCAGAGAGAGGATGCAGCTGTAGAAATCCCAGAATTGCTGCAAAAGAGTCATCTAGGAGTTGCCTCCCATTCACGTCAGATCAGGTGTCTATTCCAGGTTCTTTTTGGTACCCAAAAAGACAAGGGACCTGAGACCATTTCAGGACCTGACTTCTGAACAAATACATAAAGAACGTGAAATTCAGGATGTTCATGGTTCAGTCCATCCTACCCCTGTCGAGAATGAATGACTAGATGTGCTCTGTAGTCCTGAAGGATGCGTACTATCACATCAGTATAGAAAGATGCTCCAGACGGTACCTTCATTTCAGTATTTGAGCCTTTCATTACCAGTTCAGGTCACTCCCATTTGGTCTCACCACAGCCCCCAGGGTGTTCAACAAGTGCTTGGCAGTGGTGGCAGCCTGTTTCAGGCTGTAAGGATACCAGATTTCCCCCTGTCTGGATGACTAGCTCCTGACTGCTCCAACCAGGCATCTATTATTACAGGCCAAAGATCATCTCCTCAACTTGGCTCCAGCTCTTGGAGTAACACTCAACCTGCACAAATCACAGTTGGAACCACTTCAAGTGATAAATTTCATAGGAGCACGGCTGAACTCAAGAATTTCTTGTGCTTATCTGACAACAGACAGGGTATCAGATTTAAGATTTCACATCAAACAAATCTTGGTTATTCTGAATCCTCCAGCCAGTTTACTTCTCAGAGGAGTGGCTTCCATGGCAGCCGCAATAACACTGTTACACACAGCGCAATTTTGTATGAGAATTCTACAGTGGATTTTAGTGGTCCACTGGTCACTACACAGGAATCCCCTAAGCTTTCCCATCAAACTTTCTCGGATTTGTGAAGAATCTCTTCTGTGCTGGTTTCACTCTACAGACATTACTTGCAGTTGTCCTTTCATTCTTCCTCCCCCAAACACCACGTTGACCACAGACTCATCCCAGAAGTGGGGGGGCTGACATTATCTGGGTCGAACAGTCCAAGGCAAATGGATGCCCCAGGAGACCAAATTACATATCAGTGTACTAGAGATGAGAGCAGTTCTTCTGCCATTGCAAGAACTATACAGTTTTCCTACTCTAGGAACTATTGCTATTCAGATGGACAATATGTCAGTGGTCTGGTACATCATCAAACAAGGATGGATCAGATCTTACCCCCTATGTCGAGAAGCTATGAGAGTGTGGCAATGAGTGATCTCTACCAACTGCTTTCTGGTGGCAGTGCACATTTTGGGAGAATCCAGCATCTTGGCAGACTGGCACAGCCAAATTTTACTAATGCCTCTCGAATGATCCCTGAGTCAATCCACAGCAAACAAACTCTTTCAGATATGGGGTCAATCTTGCTGTGATCTTTTTGGCATCACCTCTCAACAACAAAATGCAGCAGGTACTTTGCCTTCATCCTTCCTCTGGGACATCCACCCAAACATGTTCTAGTCCATGCTTGGCCTCCCGGTCCACTCTGCCTTCCCCCCACTTACCTTAATTCCCAAATTCTTACAGAAAACTCTTCGGTTGAAGAGAAAGGTAATTCTCATTGCTCCCTTCTGGCCTCAACAAACCTGGTTCCCCTTTCTATAGTCTCATCTGATTTGCCCACCGGTGACGCTGGACCCAACTTCGGATCTATTTTCTCTGCCATCAGGGAGCCATTACCCGGACATTCAGGGACTGAAACTAACCTCATGGTTTCTCCATTTCCAATGATGGCTCGTCACCAGGCTGTCCTCTACTGTTCAGAAAGTATTGATCTCAGCCCATAAATCTTCAACCAGTAAAGTCTTTAAGTTCAAATGGAAAAGGTTCTCTATATGGGTACAACAGAAACAAGTAGATCCTTTCACAGCCCCTGTCTCGATAGTTTTAGATTTTTTGGCCTTATTTTCAGTAATGGCGTTAGTTAATCCACCGTTAAAGTAGAGCTTGCAGCTGTCTCCATTTTTCATTTTGGGCAAGATTCTTGCTCGCTGACTTCATCCAAACTCTGTAAAGCCTTTCTTAGGGGCACCCTTCTGCCGTGTCCCTCTATAAAAGATCCTACTCCTCCTTTGGACTCGACCATAATTTTGTAAGCTTTAGTCTGCCCTCTTTCGAAACCAGCAGCTGCATTAGATTTAAAATTTCTTTTTTGGAAGACTTTGTTCCTGGTAGCTATTACTTCAGCTAAAAGAGTCTTCAAACTTCAAGCTTTTTCCTGCAAATTTCCTTACTTGATATTTCACAAAGATAGGGTATCCCTTCGTACTAATGCTAGGGAAGATAATATCAATCAATCTATTAATCTTTCTGTTTTCTGGCCTAATTTTCAGATTAAGGGAGAGTACACTCTTCATTTACTTGATGTACATAGACAACTACATTTCTATTTAGATAGAAAAGAATATTTCAGGAAGTCTGATCAGTTGTTTGTATTTTTTCAGATGTTAAAAAAAGGCAAACCCATTACTAAGACTACCTTTGCTAGATGGTTGAAAGACTATATTTCTTTTGTTTATTCCTCCAAGAACATTCCAATGTCTGGTCAGATAAAGGCTCATTCCACAAGGTCTATGGCAGCTTCACAAGCCTTTTGGTCAAGAGCATTTATTGAGGACATTTGTGCAGCAGCTACTTGGCTAACCCTCCTACCTTTATTGTGCATTATAAGTTGGACATCATCTCCAGGAGCAGAATGAAGATGACAACATCAGATAAAGAAGTTATGTTTTTACCATAATATTTCATCTGTGTTTTCTATCTTCATTCACCTTCCCCCAGTCCAAAACTTCGAGAGATCTAATGGATATGTTCATAGGAACCCCAGTTCCTTAGAGTTCCTGACATTCTTATTTTTATCCTGTGCTGGCTATGTTAGCCTGTTTGTTATACACAAATAGCTGTTATTACAAACTCAGTCTAAGGTAATCTGAAGGGGTGGAGAATTATGGGTAGGAGAGAGGAGCTCGAGCTTTGAATCTTTAGGTAGTGAAGCATTCGGTTGGTTTTGAGGGTTGGAACTGAGACCCCACAGGTAGATGAAGATAGACAACAAAGATGGAACATTATGGTAAGAACATAACTTCTTTTTTTAGACCATGGCTTTGGCACCAGTCATTTCTTAATGTTAGCCCTTCTTGTAATATGTTGACATCATTGCGGGACCTGGTGATTGCTCCCATTTTGCAATCATTGGTGAATTTGGTGGGTCAGAGGCTGTCTACTTTGGCCTGGATCACTGAGAAATAGATGTCAAGCAGTAAGGGGCCTAGCACAGACCCCTGTGGTACTCCACTGGTGACGGGTCTACTGGTGTAGATGGAGCCACCAATTTTGACAGTGTGTCCTGTTGGTGAACCAATTTGCTACCCATCTAGTAACATAAGGGTTAATCCCTAACTGGGAGAGTTTCTCAACAATGCCAGAGTGGGAGATTATGTCAAAAGTATTGGCAAGATCGAGATAGGCTGTGTGCACTCTCTTAACTTCATCCATTACTTTGGTGACATTCTCAAAGAAGTCTGCCTGGTTTAATAAGCATGATCTACCCTTAATGAAGCCAAGAGACTTGCATATCTGTGAAATCAGGGCCAGCCCTTTTCATCATGCTATTGCTATCCACCACTTTTCTGGTCTATTCTGATCCTCCCCCTCCCCACAAGAACAATTGCAGCCTAATCAGGACCGGCCCTTTTCATTATAACCTATAAACCTACTGATAGTCTTCCTTCATCTGTTGCCCGCTACGCTTCTCTCCCTTCCCCCAATTCCCACACACCCCCCAGTGGTCCTACCTTTATTACAAACAGTAACCCCTCCCACCCTTCAACCTATAAAATCACCACACCTATACTTCCTCCTACAACTTCTCACTACTATAATTCCTACTCCGCTAATATGTACAAGCACACCATATCTATAGTCACTGCATGTACACTCCTTGCATACATCACATCTTACCAAACCTCCACCTTTTTCAACCACTACCACTGTACCACCACACACACCCCCACTAATATCCCACCTCTACTCTACTACTCTCTCATCAGGTCAACAACCTTCCCAATACACCCTCTGTATAGACTACAGACCACAATACCTAAACTAAAAACAACCCCTCAACCTAACATAACCCTACCACCATACCTATTGCCCACAGAACACAATCAAAAAACTTCCCTTATAAGCAAGCATATACAGAAATTGATAAAACTAATAATCTCATCCATATCCAACCTAGCACTCAGTGGAGACATCCATCCTAATCCTGGTCCCTCATAATCAGACTACAAACAACATCTCCCAAATCACAGCCAATAGAAAGCCAACTGACCTCCTCCTGATAAGCCTAAATATTAGAAGTATATGCAACAAGGTGCATGAATCCCATGCCACCATAGACTTCTACTCCCCTGATGTAGTGATCCTTACAGAAACATGGTTAAAACCACACATTACTAATGAGCAAATCCTCCCTGCTGGTTACAATATACTAAGAGTAGACCGACTAAACAAAAAAGGAGGTGGTATAGCTATAATATTTAAGCAGCATCTAGACAGCCAGATCTTAAAGTTAGCAGCTCCCCAAATAGGTAAGGAAGAAATAATATATGTCAACCTTAAAATAAACCAAAATAAAACCCTAAACATAATAAGTTGCTACTTCCCACCTGGCCCCAACATCCCTCCACTTGAAAACCTCCTCAGCTGGACTACCCACCACCTACCCCAAGAAACTTTAATTCTAGGAGACTTCAACACTGACTGGCAATCCTGCTCTAGCAACCACCCAACCCATCATGTAAATCTTCATGGCTTCACCCAACTAGTCCAGTCACCTACTAGGATAAATAACTCCAACAAACGCACTAACCTTGATTTGATACTAGTCAATAAGAGCCCCCAGTCATCTATAGCAGGCTGCTTATCTGACAGCCTCAGTGATCACTCCCCAACCTTCTTACTAAGAAAACACCTTTATAAAGCAAAACCCATCATCTACCGTCAAATATGCAAAAAAACTAACTTCAACCCTCTCTCATTCAGCTCATCCTTAAAAGACTGTAACTGGCAACCTCTAAAATACCTCAAACTAGATGATGCAGCTGACTACTGTAATAAAACATTCCTAAGCATCCTTAATTACCATGCCCCCATAAGACGTTCCCAAACTAGAGCCCAACAATCCCCATGGCTACAAAAAAACACGAAGTCTGAAATGAAAAACAGGGATAAAGCATAGGACAACTGGTGCAAAAGCAAAACCCCCTCTACTAGGCAAAAATTCCTAGAACTACGCAATAGAACGAAAAAGCTTATAAAACAAGGCAAAATCCAATACTACCAGTCTGCCCTTACCTCCTCCCAACATAACTCCAAACAATTTTGGTCCTCAATAAACTCCATCCTCAACCCAGGTAAAGTAAGCACCATCCACTCCTAACTTAACTCACTCCTCTGAAAATATTGCTATCTCTTTCAACAATCACTTCACACAAACCGTGCCATCACTAGCTAGAACACAACCCCCCCCCCATAAACCCACACCATCAACTAGAACTAACAATCTCCCAACTAGCTTCTCTTTCTCACCTGTTCCTACCTCCAAAATAAAACCACTAACTAAACTTAAAACCACCAGATTAGCAGCAGACAACCTCCCAGGTGAATACATTCAACTTGCAGCTGACGCTCTAGCCTACCCCATATCACTCTTGATTAACAGATCTCTGTCAGAAAGTAATGTTCCTACACTATGGAAAGTCACACACACAATTCCCCTACACAAAGGAGGCCCCTCCACAGATCTAACCAATTACCGCCCCATCGCTATTCTCTCGCCACTTTCCAAAATACTAGAGAGATGCATTCATTCTCAAGTCTCAGATCACCTCCTTGCTAACAACCTCCTCTCCAACACACAACACAGTTTCCGACCTAACCATAGCACCACCACCACCGCCTTACTCTCTTTCTCTAACACTATCCTACAAAATAAAAATGCAGGTTATCTCTCCTCAGCTACCTTCCTAGACCTCACTAAAGCTTTCAACATGGTCCCAGACAAACAACTCCTCTCTCTTCTCAATAACCTATCCTTCTCTCAACCAGTCATCAACTGGTTTCAGAGTTACCTATCTGACCACCAACAAGCAGTTGTTTGGCAGGACAACCTATCCCCCCCAACTACTAGTCTCCATAGGAGTTCCCCAAGGGTCCATCCTGGGATCCCTACTCTTTTCTATTTTCACCAATAATCTAGCCTCAGCCACAACACATGGCACACTCGTACAATACGCAGATGACTCAACCATCATCTGCACAGCCCACTCCCTCCCAGAACTGCAAAAAGTCACACAGGAAGCATTTTCTTCTATTGAAACTTGGTTATCTGATACCCAACTAATACTCAACCCAAACAAAACAAAATTACTAATCTTCCAACCCACCAAACTTACCCTAGACAGCTCTTACTTCAACATCAGAGCAAAATATAACACCACCATCCATCCTACAGAACACACCAAATTACTAGGAGTAGAAATAGACAATAAACTGAACTTTGACATTCACATTTCCATGACCATTAAAAAAAGTGCACAAAAAAACTAGGAGCATTGTATAGAAATCAGCAACTACTTACCAAAGCAGCTAAACTTTTAGTAGCAAATTCTCATCTTATCTCTACCCTACTCTATGCCTTTCCAGTATTTACTAACCTTAGACAATGTGATCTAAATAAGCTTGAAACCTGCTACAACAAAATCGCCAAATTCGCCACAGGGGTTCCCTACCGTACTCACCACTGTCTCTCACTAGCAGAACTGGGCTGGCTAGAGCTCCCCCACCTCCTTCAATGGAACCAACTCACATTTGCCCACAAACTAATAAACCAACCACTAAAAGTCCCATTACTCCAGAATCTACTCCAACCCTACATAACCACGAGACCACTAAGATCCAGCCACAAAAATCTCCTACAGGTCACAAGAGCCATTAACTCTGCTGGAGAAGCTTTATTCTCCTGCACTATAGCCAAACTCTGGAACTCTATCCCATCCTCAATTACCTCTGTAATTTCTTGCACCCACTTTAAATCCTTACTAAAATCACACTTCAAAACTTGCCAGATATGCCCTTGCAACCCACCCTCTAATACCATCCACACCCCCCACCCACTACCTCTCTCAGCCCCTATCAACAACCTACTCTTAGCAAGCTTGGCTACTAATGTTCCCAGCTACCTACCACATACTAACTTCTTGTAGCAACAACTGCTAATGGCTGTTATGTACCTCAAAAACAGTTTGTATCAATTTTTCACTGATGAATCTTAACTACATTTTAACCATGTTTAGTATGTCACCATATTTTAAAATTGTACTATGCTCTACAGCTGTTTTACATCTGTTTTCTTCTTGTCTTGCGTCCTTAACTGGACTAATGTCTATATTTAAATGCTATGTTTTTTTAACTGTATAATGCAAATAATACTTAATGTGGAGCTTTTCTCCCCAGGCCTCCGCTGAAAACGGGCCTGTGTCCAGTCGGACTCTCCCGGTTAACAAATGTAAATAAATAAATAAAATTTCGAGGTCACCTATGTCCTTGGTAATAAGGTCCATAATAATTCTTTCCATGGCCTTGTAGATGAGGCTGGTTAGACTTAGGAGGCTGTAGTTCCCAGGGCCAGTTGATGGCCCCCCTTTGTGCAGGGGGATTACTGTTGCTGATCTCCATTCTACAGGAACATAGCCTTTTCTCAAACTATGGTTAAAGAAAATGCCAAGTGGGTCCACTAGGTCTTGTTTTAGATTGTTTAGTAAACAACCTGGCATATTATCTGGTCCCACTGAGACCATGTTTTTCGCCTTGGTGAGCACCGAGATTACCTATTCTGTAGCGATATTAGGCAGAGGGCTGATGTTAGGTGTGCTTTAGGATATGGTAGTCGAGGATATGCGGGTGAAGTTTGCACTGAATCTGTCAGCTAGCAGGTTGTCGATATCTTCGATGTAGTATGAGTGATCCCATCTACAACAAGTTTGGCACATAGCTGGGCATTCCCTTTTAGACTTCAGACTTAAATAATTCCTTATGATTATCCTTGGCTGTGGATGCGATTTTAGTTTCATAATTTGTTTTAGAAAACTTTACAAGATTTCTGATTTTCTTGTTTAAGCTTAGGAGGGAACTCTTCCTCTGCAGAGTGATATCCCTCTTGCTTTTGGACATCAGATGTTCTTCGTGTTTCACTGTTGCAATCCTGACTTGTGGGATTTCCTTTCATGAAAGCCCTCAGCTGGTCCAACCACCAGAGAAAACTCATTCTGCCCCCCCCAGCCTGGCGGACACCGTGACCGACATCAGTATGCTCTGGTCTAAAGGGAGCCAGCCTGCATCAAGATTTCAGTTTTTCTTGCCATCAAGGGCCTGAAGCAGTGATCAAGTGAGCCGGTCCGTTTGCACCAAGAGAAGTACCCTGTTGGGGAACTCCTTTCTTTTCCTTTAACTCATGTCAGATAAAGTAAATAATTGTCTCCACTGTGGTATCAAATCCCACACTGAGATTTTCACTCAGTGTGTTACCTGTTTAGGCCTAGACCACGATGTCTCTAGTTGCCATTTTTGTACTCATTTTAACACTAGGATTGTTGGTCATAGGGCTGAATTTTTAGCATAATTCACTAGTCAAGAATCTTCTCGCTCGCATCCGGTGACGTCCACCAGTCGTTCTGATATTGAGCAACCTAGATGGAAGAAAAAAAAAGAAAAGAAGCAAAAGTTTAGGTCTTCTGATGACATCCTTTCGCCATCTGCCTCTCCCTCTAGGCTTGTGATTGTTGAAGGCAAGGCACTTTTGCAGCACCCTTCGGTGTCTGTAATTGTGACGCAGGCTCCTGTATAGACCCATTTGGATTCCGACATCATGTTGGTCCTATCTACTTCTATGCAAGCCCTTGCAGATGGCTCATAGGTCTGGTCCAGGGCCGATCAGCAGGTCTTGGCTTCCAAAGAGCATTTTTCTATCAGTGACTCTTCACCAAGGCTTCAGCCTACACAGGTGCTTTTTCACCCTTCCAGAGAGACGGGCGTCAGGTTGTCAGACACACCTAGGCCTAAGGCCAAAACCACTCAAAAGAAAGGTACTTTGGCAGGGCCTTCACCTAGGCCTGCTATCTCTCTTTTACAGGGATACCAACAGGATTTGATTAGATTAGCTGAGGACCTGATTTCTATTATTGGGTCAGGACAGGCCACATAGGATGTCTCACCAGGAGAAAGGAAAAAGGATACTCCTTCTAAAGCTTTCCCAGACCCTTTTCATTCAGATGAAGATTCAGACCTAGAGGTGTCTGAAGAAAGTCCCTCCTATATATCCTGTGGTGAGTGTGATTCAGAGGAGAACCTTCTCTTTGCCTCCTCCCCAGAAGATTTCACCTTTGGGAAGACCATCCTTGCTATGAGACAACACTTTCATTGAGAGGCACAGGAGTGTCTCCAGTCCAAAAAGAGAGTTAGGGAGTTCCTGGATCTACCAGAACAGAAACCACTGGCTATTCTCCCCCATTTTAGAGGTAGTGGAAGATGTTTTCCAGGATCCATCTTTGAATCTTGATTCCCTCCTCCCTGCGCCACGTAAACTAGACAGGTTTTATAGGGTACAGGACTCCCACAAATACCTTTTTAAAAATCTCTGTGCTGACCCTGAGGTGGTCACCCTGGGGCCCAGATGGACTAAAGCCAATTCACTCAGGAACCCATTACTTGCAGACAGAGAGTAGGGCCCTTGATAGATTCAGGAAAAAGGTATGTACATCTGCCACTGTTTCTATGAGGGCCCTCAACTGTCAATTCCATATGATCAAGTATCAGCAAACTATTTTAGATCAGCTCAAACAGAAGATTTACCTCTCTAGAGGACAAAAACCTTTCCCTTTCATAAGCGCTTATAGATCTCTGTCACTCCAGTTTTCAGGTAGCTAAACACTCATTACACTGTGGTTATGATGCCATGGAAGCTTCTTGCAGGGCAGCTGCCACTGGCTCAGTTATTAGAAGGTATGCATGGCTTAGGGAACAGTCTGTTCCTGACCATGTTAAATCAAACTTCCTGGTTGCTCCCATGGACAAAGACTTTCTCTTGGCCCTAAGGCAGAGACAATTCTCAAAAAGATGAAGGACAAAGTGAATTCTATGCAAACTGTGAAGGACTTCCTCCAAGTGCAGCTTCCTAGGTTCAGTAGTATCTTTACAACTAAGCACTGGTCATTTCCCTCCCATCCTAGAATTAGACAGAAGAAATCACAGTAGGATGGAACCCATAGGCAGTGGCAACAGCTGCAAAGAAGCAGGCATTGGACCTCTGAGGCTCCCACGCAAGTGGATTCTAGACGTTTCAAATTTTTACAAACTCATTTTCAAAGAGCCTTTAAAATACTCCGTGTAGTGCAGTGTGTGTGTTTTGACTTTAAGAAGCATTTCAAAGTGAGGGCACGTGCATATAAACAGGAGGGTATGTGCAGGCAGCAGTGCCATTTTGAGTGAACAGCCAGAGTGTTAACATGTATGAGTGCAGTAGTCAGTCTGTTTATAAGTTTCAACAGAACTAAAAATTCACAGCAGCCACGGCTTAAAAATCCACTATTTATTTCCAGTAAACAAGCAGTAAGCGCTTTCAAACTACATCACAACTGCTAATTATTTAAAATACAA